>NC_134879.1:18083735-18098735 GCF_041734735.1 Babylonia areolata
GGGTGGCAGCGGGCACGACTTGGGTGGTTCAGAGCGGATCGCGTAGGTCACTGAAGAACATGTGGTCTTTGAAGGCATGGTCTATCATTTTTTCGAAGCTGTTGAGTGTTTTTGTGTTTACCACATTGTCGTCCAACTCCAAGTTGATCCTGGTGTCCACTGCTCTGATGGTGAAAAAGGACCCCCCCCTCCACCCCACCCTCCCTTCCATCCGCTGAATTTTACCCACTGGTCATTCTGGGTTAGCCGCGAATTAACCCGTACAGGGTCATTTTTGTGGCTAGTCAATCCCCACTATTTTGAAATTAACCCCCTTTCTACTGGTTTAATCAAGCAATCGAAAACAAAGGGGATCGTTTGGGGCAAGCTTTTACAGTCCCACCCCCCACCCACCCACCCACCCACCTCCTCCTTCTCTATATCACAACTTAACGGAAGCAAATGTGATGGAGTTCTCACTACAATAGCTCGCATTGATTCTATTCTGGCCTGATCCATCCATCCTCCAATGATGAGTGGAGGGAGGATTCAAGACTGACTGGTGGTTACCCCCCCGTGGGCCATTACGGGTTAGTCTCCATTGACCCCGAGGTTAATCCTGTATAGCCAGATTTGACCCCGGGGTAAACATCAACGGGGTATGCGAATAGGCTGCTACACCGTCAATAGGTGGACCTTTAATTTTGTTTTGTTTTGTTTGTTTTATACGCGAGAAGAGTGCGCCCAGGAATCAGTATTATGTCTTTGTGCTTAGCAGCAGTATGTCTAAAAGTTAAATGCATGTAATGCGCCTCCCCAAACTACCTTCCAGACTTCTCTATCAATTCCAATTTCATGCAGGTTTTTTTCTTATCCAAAAGCTCTGTGTGTGTGTGTGTGTGTGTGTGTGTGTGTGTGTGTGTGTGTGTGCCTGTGTGCACGCCTCTATGTTCAGGTGGTGATCTAACCATTGATAAATTTTATACACACATATTTTACTCGCCCATGTACGGTGTGTGTGTGTGTGTGTGTGTGTGTGTGTGTGTGTGTGTGTGTGTGTGTGTGAGGTTTTTTTTCTTATCCAAAAGTTCTCTCTCTCTCTCTCTCTCTCTCTCTCTCTCTCTCTCTGCGCGTGCGTGCGCGCACGCGTGTGTGTGTGTGTGTGTGCCTGTGTGCCTGTGTGCCTGTGTGCACGCCTCTGTGTTCAGGTGGTGATCTAACCATTGATAAATTCTAAACACACATATTTTACTCGCCCATGTACGGTGTGTGTGTGTGTGTGTGTGTGTGTGTGTGTGTGTGTGTGTGTGTGTGTGTGTGTGTGTGTGCGTGTGTTGCGTTGTGTGTGTGTGTGTGTGTGTGTGTGTGTTTTGGGAAGAGGAAGAGGCAGTGTAGGCAAAACGGGAAATAGTCGGTAGGCCAAACAGGACAAAGACTCAAACCCTCAAAAGGTCATTAATTAAGGAATGGCCGCACCATCAAACAGTAGGCGAACTTGGAATATAGGCGAATTGGACCTGCTCCCCGCCTGGCTGCTGTACCAGCCCTCCAGCTGTCTGATGTCAAACAACACGTCCTCCCCCTTCCTCCCTCCCCCATCCACCACACCCTCTGTCTGTGTAACGGGGACACGGTTGTTTCACACACACACACACACACACACGCGCGCGCGCGCGCGTAACGTCATTTTTATTCTGCCTTTTTGCAGCTTTTGACGCCGATCGTTCCGAGGGTATGGTCCGGGACGGCGAGATGTTTATCTACCGATAACCAGAAAGGACTGAAGATGGAAAAAAAAAATGATGATTTTTTCCCCCCATATTCTTTTCATCCCCCCACCCCCACCCCCATCCCCCCACCCCCACCCACCCCTTTTTTTTTTTGGGGGGGGGGGGTTGTTTTTTTGTGGGTTTTTTAATCACTCACTCCATGGGCTAGGGAGATGCTTATCTCTCGACATCCAGAAACGACGAACATGCATGAATGAGGCTGGACTGATGATGATGATGATGATGATGATAATGATGGTGATGATGATGGTGGTGGTGGTGATGATGATGATGATGATGGTGATAATGATGGTGATGGTGATGGTGGTGGTGATGATGATGATGATGATGATGGTGATGATGATGATGATTATGATGATATGATGATGATGGCGATGATGATAATGACGATGATTATAATGCTGCTGCTGATGATGATGATAATGGTGATGATGATAATAATGGTGATGATGATGGGGATGATGATGATAATGATGGTGATGATGATGATGATGATTAATGCTTGGATCACCACGTCAGTCCCCGCTCTTTTACCTGTGCCCCGTCTCTCCCTCCTGTACCACCTGCATCCGTTGTTTGAAGGATGTGTCACTGTGATAAAGTGAAGGTGGGGGGGGGGGGGGGGGAATGTGTTTATACCATACGGATGAGGATGTTTCAAAATCTTTTAATCAATGCCTCCTACTTTCTGTCAATGCCCCTACACCCCCCTAACCTCCACTTTTTCACTTTTTTCCCTCCTCCAACTACACGCATACCCCCCCTTCCCTCCCTCCCCTCCCCCTCTCTCTCTCTCTTTCTCTTGTCACCTGCATCCGTCTGTGTTTGAAGACAAGGATGGTGGGGGGTGGGCGGAGGGGGGGGGGGGGGGGGGGGGGGGGGGGGGGCAGGGGGGGAAGTTTGTGGACAAAATAGGAGGTTTTAGGTTCCCAACCTGTATGGACAGGCTCACAATCATCTCGTCTGTTGCTGTTGGCGTATTGTGAAGGTTATATATATATATATATATATATATCTCTTACTTTTTCCTCTCTTCTGTCTGTTGGTTGCCCTGAGGTGAGCTTATCTCAGCCTGCCCCAGTACAGAACATGCGTGGACTCTTATTAAGGCCATAAGAGATAACTCTCTCTTTTTTGTTGTTTTTTTTGTTGGTTTTTTTAACTCTCAGTCAGAAGGGAGCATTTAAATTTTTTAAAAAAGGAGAGAGAAAAAAAAAGCCAACACCAACAAAAAAAAAACACCACAAAACAAATATGATACCATACAATAGGAAACGACATGATACGCTATGATATGATACGATACAATTTAGTATTGGAAAAAAAAAAAAAAAAAAAAGCTTTCTGAGTCGACAGGTCGTCCTCTAGAGATAGGGTTACTGACTAGCACCGTTCCCCAATTTCCAGCAGCCGTGTGAGGTTTCAGCCAAGTGAAGCGAAGTGCATTCAGTCCATAATCTGCCTGAAACAGAGAGACGCCGTTGCAGGTTTTCGGTGTGTCAAAATTTGAACGTGAGCTCCATCAGATAAGAACTGTCAGCAGCACCCTACGTCTTCGATGACGGACGGACAGATGGACTTGAAACTCATGCACACCACTCTCCTGCCTCTTGTGTCAGAGTGGGGGACGAGTAACAACATCAGGCGTAAAAACCAGTTTGGGAATTATGCAGTTTTGTGGTTCTAGTTGTTGTTTTTTGTCTTTCTTTTTTTCTCTCTCTGTGTGTGTGTGTGTGTGTGTGTGTGTGTGTGTGTGCTGTTTTTGACACACTTGACTTGTGGTTTCCAAGGTGCCAAGCTGTCACAGCTGTTCCCCTCCCCAGCAACTGATCGCGTTGAGCAGAACCCAGAACTGGACTGGTGGATACGAGTCATAGTTTGCAGCTTCCTCTTTTTATGTCCAGTCCAGTTGTTTTGTTTTGTTTGTTTGTTTGTCTTGTTTTGTTTTGTTTTATTTTGTTTTGTTGCCCCATCATCTGCACTGTGTCAGTGACATTGCTCCTACGCCGCTTATCCCCCAAACCCCTCACACAGCCACATCCGGGATTCGTCTGCCGCAGTTACAGTGTCGGCAGCCCACAGGACACTGTTCGATGTTAGGTCGCCATAGGACCACACACCAGAGGAGACCCTGCACTGCTGCCGATCGAGTCGTTTCGGTGATTGAAGCGTTTATTTTTTTTTAATTATTGATATTAAAAGAGATAGATTAATTATCACCCTTTTCTCTTCTTTTTTTTTTTCTCTTCTTTTATTTATTTATTGCTTTGACGCTTTCCAGAACAAGGGAGAAATTCAGCGGTTGAGCATTGTCATATTCATATCAATATTGAAGGTCCCCTATTATAAATTAGACTGACCATGAAGATCGGCCATCAGGATTATCGACATGATAGAAACACTGCACACCTCCGCGATCATCAGGCTACATGCCAGCAACTGGAGTTAAACAACCGTCGTTCCCTTCAACAAAATATCTCAACATAAAAAAATATATTCACATTAGAAATAAAACCTACAGACATGGCACTGCCGCTATAGACTGTCCCCTGTGACTTTCTCAAACAACGGACTTTTGTAGATTTCACACACACACACACACACACACACACACACAATTTAAATTAAAATAAAATAAAAATCGAGGACCAGAGTGCAAGAGTGGTACTCTGCCGTAGTCAAGACCACATGGCAATTACACTTCCTGTTCTCCAAGCACAAGAGGCTGATGTTGTAGCTGACGAACCATCGATGGAGAAACCGTGCGCTTTGGTTTTTATCTGACATGGCGGGGAAGTGCGGTGTGTCCTTAACGCAACCATACGACATAACACAGAGTGTGTTTTTAACTTAACGCCACAAACAGGGTAAGCGTGTTACTAAGATATAAATAGCTCAGTGCTGACCTTTGCTCGTTGGCCATATCACGTGAGGTGGGAGTCGACGTTAAAACTAAATGTAACTAACACGCTTGGACAGAAAAAGAAGAAGAAAACAAACAAAAAAAAACGGCCGGGGGGGGGGGGGGGGGGGAAGAGGGTGTGTGTGGGGGGGGGGGGGGGGGGAGGGGGGGGGGGGGGGGGGGGGGCTTTCGGGCGAATGTCAATGGGTCGTAAAACACAACTCTACTACCCATAATACTTGTGAACTAGTAGTAACTAAACAAACCCAACACACTCTGTAAGGGATGCTTTGTATATATAATTCTAGAAATGAACTGGTAACTCTGTATGGCATGCATTTGTCACGTAAATTCGAAGCAATACAGTCACTGAGAAAGAGAGAGAGAGAGAGAGAGAGAGAGAGCGAGAGAGAGATCACGTTACTGAACTTTTACGTCACTCGCAGACGTACTGCAAAATGACGTAGCACCTGTACAGTGAAGATTATTGCTTGTTCGTTTGGGAACTGCTAATTATAATAACCAATCAAAATTGTCTTGAACACAATAACCAAGACAACCGTGTGCATTGGCAACCGAACAACAAACTAAGCATCGGGAGAAGATTAACGGCTAGCAGAGTACGAGAAAGGAATCCGTATCCATGGAGAAGAGGTAAACAAATCACCATGGACACAAAGTCACGAGTGAGATAGCAACCAAATGCTACAACTGCACACCAGAGAAAATCACTGGCTTACAGCAGAAAACGAAGAACTTTATCACAACGAAAGTAAGTATTGTCGAAAGGAAGAAGCTTCTCCATGGAAACTATAGAGTAAAAACGAATGAAGACTAAAAACACTAGATCTGACAGACGAGCGAAGATATTTGATTAGTTGATTGAAATGATAATTGTTATTTGATTCGTTGTTGATTGTACTTCGACTTGACGCTTGATGTGGCGACGGGGATGAATGGCCCGGTGTTCGGTTGTGTGTGTGTGTGTGTGTGTCCGTGTGTCTGTGTGTCTGTGGTAAACTTTAACATTGGCATTTTCTCTGCAAATACTTTGTCAGTTGACACCAAATTTGGCACAAAAATAGGAAAAATTCAGTTCTTTCCAGTCATCTTGTTTAAAACAATATTGCACCTCTGGGATGGGCACAAAAAAATAAAAAAGAAGCCTAATTATATGCAAACTGCATTTTTTGTTCAAACAGGAACTTCTTTTGCTAAGCATGGAATTTTTATTTATTTTGCAAACGTTTTGGTGCAGATAGTAAAGAAGGGAAATTACTCTGTGATTAATACTAGGGGACTTAATTTATCACAAGTGAGTCTTGAAGGCCTTGCCTCTCTTGTTTTCATCTATCTTCACCATATTCATTACATGTTCAATAGTTCAATAGAATAAATGTAACACTATATAGCACACGATGCTAAAGAGACACAACAATCACCTGACACTCAGGAAAAGAAAAGTTAGGCTAAAGATAAAAGTGCATGCATACACATCCAACAAGGAAGGGAAAGGGTGCATTCAAACACAAAGACTAATATATCAACCTTGTCCTACCCCCTTAACTTGTTTGCATTGAGAACTGTCAGTGTCATGTTTGTACGTCTGTCGTCCAAACGTGGAATTTAAAGGGGAAAAAATACAGAGTAGGAAATCTAGCTACAAGTGCAGAGTGTCCCCGGGCGCGTCGCTAGGACTCCAGGAGCAAGAACAACTACACACACACACACACACACACACACACACACACACACACACACACACACACACACACACACAATTCTTCAGACAAGTGGTTCCGGGTTTCCAGTCCCAGTTTTCAAGTTCCTATTCCCAGTTCAAGTTTCCAGCATCAAGTTCAAAACTCTAAGCCCACCGGGGGTATAGAACGCCATCCACGAACCTCCAAGAGCGTCATCCACAGTATACGAAGCACACTTACCACCACAACTACCAGCAGGAAAGATAGAAAGCCTCAGAATGAACTGAACGAGGAAAAACTCAACAAAAGATTAGTGGAGATGGCAAAAAACTCCTTTGTAAGACTAAGCAACTGCAGTGACATCTTCTTTCCTTTGAATTTGCCACAGATGGTTTTTATTTTATTATATTTTTTTTAAGAAATAGATTCCACGTCATGCAAAACTGTACAATGTTTGTTACTGTCTTAGTGTGGATGGAGGTGCCTGAGAAATGATTCCTTAACTGGAGTGACAGCACTGTATCTGTAACTTTACCTGTGAACTAGTAACCATATTTCTCTACACACTCTGCAAGGGATGCGTAATATAACCTTAGTAATGAACTAGTAACTCTTGTTACTCCACACACCCTGTAAGGGATGCGTTGTAAACATATATATCTTTATCAAAGAACTAGGAACTCTATTACTCTACGAACTCTTTCTGTTAGGGACGCGTTGCCCACACAGGACTGTAAATGGACGTGCCAAGGAGATTAGTTGCTGTGGGAGACCACTGATATAAGCCATGGGGGGTGGGTGAAGAGGGGGGGGGGAGGGTTGAGGGGGGGGAGAGAAGCTGCAGGTCCCACTATCGATTCCTGTGAAACTCCTGATCTGATGTTGACAAGTTCTGACCTCGCTCAGCTGATCACCACTGCCAGACTGTCCATGTCTAGCACGGAGATAACTAACGAACTCGCTGGTGGACGTTTCCATGCAGTCTACAATGGTGTGATGCATGTCGACATGCTAACTTGGATTTGTTTGTAAATAACAGTTATTAAAAAATAGATAGACAACAGATTTAGAATACTACCACTACTACTACTACTACTGCTTCTTCTTCTTCTTCTACTACTACTACTACTACTACTACTACTACTACTAATGATGATGATGATGATGATAAAAGTAATCTTTTTCATCATTATTATCATTATCATTGTTGTTGTTATTACTATAGTAGTAGTAGTAGTAGTAGTAGTACTGGTGGTAGTGGTTGTATTTCATTTTTAGTAGTGGTAGTAGTAGTAGTAGTAGCGGTGGTGGTGGTGGTGGTCGTGGTCGTATTTTATTTTCTAGATTATAATTGGTGTGTTTTTATGCGTGTTACGCTTGATAATGTTACAGTGGATTTGTGATTCACTGTGTATGTATTGTTTTCTTATTCTTTCCTCCACACTCCTAAAAGAGGCAAAGGGATTACTTCTTTTTTTTTAATCTTTGAATATCTTTGATGTGTGACGTGTTTTTGTTTTTTTTTTGTTTTTTTTTAAAGATAAATACTTGTGTGTATACCTTCTGTAAGAAAACAGCAAACGTTTCCACTCAGTTGTATGATTTCTTCCGCCCACACACGTTTATGTGTGTGTGTGTGTGTGTGTGCGCGCGCGCGCGTGTGTGTGAGTGTGATAGAGAAGGATGTGGAGGGAGAGAGAGAGAGAGAGATTTTCGGACTGACTGGGTTGCTGGAACCTTTGCTGTTGTTTTATTTCAGGAGGGTGATGGATGAGGGGGGGGCCGGGGGGGGGGGGGGGAGACGAGAGAACATTGATAAAACAACTAACAATATATAGTCACCAACACTCAAACATACACACACACACAAAAAAAAAACGAGTTCATTTGTTTTGTTTTTTCGCACACACGTAATCTGAGCATCGTGGTGGTTTTCACTGTCATTGCCAAGACCAACAGCAAACCAGGACACAGACACTGACACCCCCTCTCCCTCCCCAATCCTCCTCCTCCTCCGCCTCCCCACAAACACACACATACATGCACACACGCACGCACACACACACACTAACGCACGCACGCGCGTGCACACACACGCACACATACACGTGCGCGCGCACACACACACACACACACACAGAGTCACACACACACACAAACACACACACCACACACACACACACACACACACACACACACACACACACACATACTCACTCCCTCACACATTCATTCGAATGCACCACAACCGAAACAAAGCCTTGGCGGAAGGACCAAAAATCTTCTTCTTATTGTTATTATTATGATGAACGCCCTCACCCCACCGCCACCCCAATAAAAACAAAACAACAACCAAAAAAAAAAAAAAAAAAAAAAAAACACCAAAAAAAACCCCTAGCTTTCCAGCAAGACCACCTCTGAAGAAGACTTCATAATCCCCTTGACACATACACGGGCCCCGTTCCCTGCAATGTTTTTCGGTTTAAAGACGTCATTACCATACCGTGGGCTTTCACTGTCCCCCCCCGGTCTCCGGCGGCCCCTGTGAAGACAGGGATAGGAGGTGAGGGGGTTCGGTTCGATGGTCATAACCTCCCCTTCACTGGCCCCTCTTCACCCCCCCTCACCCCCCCACATTCCCCACCCCCACCCCCCGATCCGCACCTGCGCTGGTACACCACCGCCCAACCCCCTACCCCGCCCTCCACCACCGTCACCCCGCCTCGCGACCCCTCGTCCCCCTACTTGCTTACTGCGGGAGGATGAGGGGGAGTTGGGGGGGGGGGGGTGCGGAGGGGGGGAGAAGGAGTGGGATAAAAGGGAGGAGTGGGTGGTGGGGGAGACGGGGGGGTTGAGGGGTGGTGGTGGCGTGGGGAATGGGGGGGGGGAGTATAGGTGGAAGGAGGATCTGGAACAGTATAGCCTGCTGGGTGGTAGTGAGTGGTGTCAACGGCTTCCTGTGTCTTGGACAAAACAGATAGAGGAGAGTGTGAAAGTGTGTGACTGTTATCTTCCTGTGTCAGCGGGCGCGTGCGTGACGTGTGTCGTGTGTGTGTGTCGTGTGTGTGTGTGTGTGTGTGTGTGTGTGTGTGTGTGTGTGTGTGTGTGTGTGTGTGTGTGTGTGAGTGTGTGTGTGTGTGTGAGTGTGTGTGTGTGTGTGTGTGTGTGTGTGTGTGTGAGCGCACACCTTTCTCTGTCTTCCTGTCTCCTTTCTCCTCGAACCTTTGTCTGTTTCTGTCTCTGTCTCTCTCTGGCTCTGTCTCTCTGTACTGTCTGTCTGTCTGTCTCTCTCTCTCTTTCCCTCTCTCTCTCATTGTTGTCTTGTACTGACCCTGATGTTGTGTGAAATTTGTCTCAGTTTTCCTACAAAGTCTTTTGATATAGGGAAAATTCTTACTTTTTAAAAAAATTTCCTGACTAACCTGACATATTCATAGTTGCATAGTTTTGTTCCTTATGTCTAAAAATGATATGATTATCGCCTGTTCACATTCCCCTTCACGAGAGGCTTTGGCCTACAATGAATAGACAATCTGAATCTGAATCTGAATCTCTCTCTCACATACTCTCTCCCCCCCCCTCTCTCTCTCTCTGTCTCTCTCTCACACATACACACACACACACGCTCTCTCTCACCCACATACACTCTCTCTCCCTCTCTCCCTCCCTCTCTCTCCCTCTCTGTCCGTCTGTCCGCTTGTGTCTCTCACGAAGACAGAGGGAAAAGAAGGAAAAGAAAAGAAAAGAAAATGGATTCTAGGAAAGAAGCACAATGAAGTCAAGAGGACCAGAAGGAAAGAAACTAAGAAGGAAGGAAGGAAGGAAGGAAAAGATAAATGGTGTTCATGAAGGAGCGGCGAAAGAGAAGGAAGAAGAGGAGAAGTGTATACGCATAATCATGTGTGTGTGTGTGTGTGTGTGTGTAAGTATACATACTTAATCCTGATGCACTTCAACATATCACGGGAGCTGCGCATCCAAGCTGAAAGCTATCAAATATAAGGCTCAGACAGAGAGAGAATAATATAATTAAAAAAAAAAGAAGAATATAATTCAAAGAGTGTCAAGTCCTCATAATTATTTCCAACACTTTGTAGCGTAGTGTGCTGAGTCCGATAGCATTAAAGGGCTCTGCAAGTACAAGACAGGTGTGTGTGTGTGTGTGTGTGTGTTTTGTGTGGGGGTTTTTTGTGTGTGTGTTTTGTTTGGGGCTTTTTTTTAATTTGTTTGTTTGTTTGTGTTTGTTTCTGTTTGTTTGTTATTGTTTTTTCTTTTTTTCTTTTTGTTTTTTTTGTTGTTGATTTTTTTTGTGCTCGAGCTTTCTCAGAGAGGACTAACTGAAACGAGCACGTAATATCATCATCATCTTCTTTCCCCCACAGTCTCAGGACGGTAGGTGCACCTCTCATGACCAGGTAAGCAGTTCTTCTCTATTTGACCTGATATCACGCCTGACCAATGAAATGAAAGGAAAAGAAAGAGGGTGGAAGGAGAAGGGGGCTTCAGTGTGTGCGAGTCATGTTGTGAAGAAAGCAGCAAAAAAACCGTCAATTGTGTTGAGACACTCAAAAGAAAAAGAAAAGCAATATCGTTTGCAAGCGTGCGCGCGTGTACACACACACACACACACACACACACACACACACACACACACTGATGGCGAGTAACAAATTGTTTTTACGCCTGCAGATGGAGCTGCAGAAAACTGATACGAAAAAAAAAAATCATAGTTGTACCACACACAAGTTCTCTCTTTTGAAATCCACTTTCGCACACAACCTTTTTTCAGCAACAAAGTTGTCAGCTTCACCCTCCCCCCTCCGCCCCGAACCCCCTCAACACACACACACACATACACAGAGACTTGCCCCTGCCCCCCAACTCCACTCCCCCGCACCCCCTTCCAGCATCCATCACACCGCTTTTATGTCCGCCATGTTGTTTCGCAACCGCCAAGTGGTGTACGCATGCGCGCAATAGGCTCCCCTCTGGTGTATCCGGGTCATGGCACGTGCAGCCCGTCTCCTGTCACACGACAGCCCGGTTCGCCGAGCGCCAGGGCCACGTGCCCTTCACGTGCGCGCGCTTCATCTTTCTTGCACGTTCCGAGCCCCGTGCAGGACTTAACGTTCTGAGGCGGGCTTTTTATGTCACTTCCATCCGCGGGATTTTGAAGAGAAAATAAACAAGGCGTCCCCGAGTTTACGATTAAATGTACGTGAGATATCCAAGTTAAAAAAAAAGTAAAATAAATAAAAAGAAATGGTGTTAAATGGATTGTTGGGGGCATTGTGTGAAACGGGCCGTTTCTGGAAAATAAATGGAAGAACAAAGCAAGAAATGACGCTTTGTTTGCGAAGCACGTCTGTGCTATAATTTCAACAAAAAAAAGTGAAAGGGCGAGTGATCGGACGTGTGTGTATGTGTGTGTGTGTGTGTGAGGCGAAAAGATACACAGATAGAAAACTGAAATTTGGACGGAGAACACACAGACAGGCAGACTTTGGGACAGTCAGGCAGATAACACACAGAGAGAAAGACATAGATGTGCTCTCTTCCTGCCTCTCTCTCTCTCTTTCTCTCTCTCTCTTTCTCTCTCTCTCTCTCTCTCTCTCTCTTTCTCTCCCTCTCTCTGTCTCCCTCTGAATCTCTCCTTACCTGCAAATATGAATGTTATCGTTAAATAGTTAGTTTGCAAAGATATGTCAGTGCAAGTGCACTGCTGTAAGATATGTCAGTGCAAGTGCACCGCTGTAAAAGTATAAATGCCCAAGGACACTTGCACTGACATATATGGAGAAAGAGAGAGAGAGAGGCAGACACACAAGGGGCAAACAAAGCACATTGAAGCACACAGACAGACAAGCTGCTAGCAAACTGATTGATAAATTGGGTTTTAGCACAGAGACTTCTTCGTCTTCTTCTTCTTTGTTCGTGGGCTGCAACTCCCACGTTCACTCGTATATACACGAGTGGGCTTTTACGTGTATGACCGTTTTTACCCCGCCATGTAGGCAGCCATACTCCGTTTTCGGGGGTGTGCATGCTGGGTATGTACTTGTTTCCATAACCCACCGAACGCTGACATGGATTACAGGATCTTTAACGTGCGTATTTGATCTTTTGCTTGCGTATACACACGAAGGGGGTTCAGGCACTAGCAGGTCTGCACATATGTTGACCTGGGAGATCGGAAAAATCTCCACCCTTTACCCACCAGACGCCGTCACCGTGATTCGAACCCGGGACCCTCAGATTGAAAGTCCAACGCTTTAACCATTCGGCTATTGCGCCCGTCGCACAGAGACAAACTGACTGGCAAACAGACAAATAGGCTGTAATCGAGCACACAAAGGCAGACAGCCACCAGCAAACAGACAGACAAAGGACTAGCACTTCAGCACACGTACTGATAGACTGACAAAGACGTAAGACCGACAGATAACTCCGACTTCAGCACAGAGATAGACAGACTAACAAAATAAAAGTAAACAAAACAGACAAAAATATCTGAGTTAAAACAAGCATTTTTTTAAACAGTGTTTTCGATGGTGTCACTATCGCGTCTGACATTTAAAGCCGCGGACAGCAACATAGAGAGAGAGGGGGGGGAGCCCGCATGGGTGAGGTCACACTGACCCAGCAATAAAAAGATCAGTAATGGTCCAGTTGACCTCGACACACAGCGTGTGGTGAGGGACACGGAGTATGGGTGGAGATAGGGGTAGGGATGAGGGACTTAAGTGTCGGTAGGAAGGTTTTAGTACCTTGACATCGGGTGCTTCCTCCACCTCTTGGTGGGTTTATAGCGTAACAAATGAAATGAGAGAATGAAGATGGAAGGAGAGAAGGAAAAGTGAAAGAACAAAATGAAATGGAAGAGACTGCTGCTGCTGCTACTACTACTACTACTACTAATGATAAGGTATATGATGATCATCATTATTATCATCATTATGTATCATCATAGTGGTGGTGGTGATGATTTAAAAAGAGACAGAAACAAAGAAATCATAAGAGAAAAGAGTAAAGGAATGGAAACGAAAAAGGACGATAATCATAGTTTGTTGTTTCCAAAGGGTGAATACTGATCATACATGACATTTTGATACGGAGAGGAGACTGGTTTTTCAGGGCCGCATGAATCAATTGTTTATTGAAAGACTTTCAACAGTAAATATGAATTACATTAAATACATTTAATGACAATCAAACCGTCAAATAACAAAGTGATTATATATAATGTTGTGAACACTTATGTTCACGCAGATATATCATAATACTGTATTACTGTGTTGTTGCATGCATACTTACTTTCTTTAGAAAACTGTGAATACCCACAATCTCAGGAAGTTATTCTTGAAAACAAATATTTATTCACATTGAACTGACATGAATGATAGCAGCGATTAACACGATGCTAATGTGTGTTTTACCACAAGTACGTGATATGATCGGTCAAAGAACAACAACAAAAAGAACTGTGACTTAAGTCCGGCTTCCTGTTATTTTTCCCTTGTTAATAAAATAAGCAATCTAATGGTTTGGAGAACCAAAAGGCAAAATTAATATTTCACTTAAAGCTTACTATATCTTTAATTTACCATTTCGCAGCTGCAATTTAACACGAAAAGCTGAATGACACACAGCAATGATCAACAAAACTCAAGCACCGAGTTGTTGCCAAAAGCCAGTCCAACAAACAACAATTTTGATAGGGTTTTCGTAAATGCCACGAAAAGTGGATCAACCAATGAAAAACCATCATAGAAACGGAGATGGGATCAGCAACAACAACAAAACAAAAAGATAGTCATTGTTTTCCACAGCTTTTTATGTATGTTTCTCTCCACATTTAGAACCACATTGATGCCGAATGCTGAAAGGATCAAGATTAGCAAGCAGATGGACGACATATGAGCAAGACTTCGCTGACTGTGGCAGCCTTTCAACCAAGAAGACTTTTTAAGAAGTCACGAGAATTTTGTCGTCTGCTCCTATCGAACGTGAACAAGCTGAGCAAACAACTTTGACAAACGTGTGAGTCACAGACAGTAATTGCTTCAGTTTTAAAGATGATGGATTGGGTGAGTTTGGTGAGTTTATTTTTGAGGACTCATTGTTAGGTTTTCCACTGTTCTGAATTATCGCCATTTCGTTAAAGGCGTCCGCTGTGAGTGAAAGAAGGACGGACGCGGAACAGGGACTGGTTTGTGTGTCAAACAACAGTTCAGCCAGAACTGGGCCAGAAACTGGCTGTTCATTCGAGTTTGAACGTGCAACTTATAAAAAAAAACGAAAGTTTCATAAAACCTGCGCGACAGGTTATACAAAAAAGAACACAATCAGTGTTTCTGCCGTATTTATTTCATAATGTACAAGCGAAAGAAATTCAGATTTTGGTGCATGTTTGAATATGAACGTGTGTGCAAATCACCCCAGCGCTGACCCAGATCAAGCAGCTGGCATGCAGGACGCAGGTACAGGTGTCTGGCTATCCGGGTGACGAGAGCTCAAAACCAGGTGAGTGCATGTTAAAACACAGTGAATCAGTGGCATTGTGTTTTGTTTTGTTGACATTGCTCCTTTTCCCATCACTCCACTCGGCCAGCGTATACACATGATA
>NC_134879.1:18103735-18108735 GCF_041734735.1 Babylonia areolata
TTGGTCCTTCCGTTGCGATTTTTTTTTCTTTTCTTTTTTTCTTTTCAAATTGGGTGGGTGGGTGGGAGCGTCCTGTGGGGGGGGGGGGATTTATATTGGCAATTAAGAAAGTGGCCATTTAGAGCGTGAATCATATCCGGGTAACACAAACTGAAATCCACTTTGTGCTCTCAAACATCACAACAATCACGAAGCGGCATTGATGAAATGGGATGCAAAGCAGACCCTCGCCATTTATCATTGTCCCTTGAACGAAGAAAAGAAAAAAAAGAAAAAAAAAGGAAAAAAAAGAAAAGAAAAAGACACTGATAATAATTGGAATAAGAATGATGGATTTCCATTCTTCTGTCACATCTGTCAATCTGCCTTCCACTTGTTTGCCGGTCCAAATGTCCCTTCCGTTAGCGAACGTTGAATCGATCTTTTCATGTGTCCATTAGTCCGTCTGTTCGTCCGCATGCATGGCCTGGAGGGGTGGAGGGGGGAGCGGGGGTGGGGGGGGGGGGGGGGTGAGGGGGGGGAGGAGAAGAAGCGAAAACAAACAAGAACAACAGACAAAAATTCTTCCTATATAATTTGCACAATATATTGTTTTATATAATTTTGTCTCTGCTTGTTTGGGATTTTTTTTCTCTTTTTCGCTCTTTTAAAAGGTGTCAAAGCAGCAACAACAACTTTGTGTAGAGGAGACTGAGTATTTCAACTTGGACATGACAGTAGGTTTTGTTTGTTCGGAGTCTTGGACAAATGACCTCCAGACATAATTATGGGTCTGATGTCCAGGACTGATCGTCAGCGCTTCTGTTGAATACACGGCTGTAATCCCGCGATAAACGATTCTTTTATTAAAACGAGCTCTCTTCCACGCACATCAGTGATTAGCCCAGCTGTAGCGGAGCGGTTTCCCAGTGGTAGAATGCCCGACTAGGAGGTAAGGCGAGGGAGTGTCCCCCGAGTTCGATTCCCCAACAGGGGACTGGGATTTTCGCTTCCCCCTCTTCGAGACTTTGGGTGGTGGACTGGGTGTTGGTCCTTCGGGGATGATGAACCGAGGTCCCGCGAATGCGGCTTGCAGTTTAGTGCACGTGAAAGAACCCGCAGGTGGCAACAAAAGAAAGAGCCCCGACATAACTTTGGTATTGAGAAAAAATGATTCGCTTTGATAATGAAACGAGTATACGTTCAGATAGGAAATCGGAACAACTCCAACAAAAGGTGACACGGCTGTGTGGTGACGCACAGTCCCCAGGAAATGCAGCCCGAATTTCTCACAGAGCGAACTATTAGGACTTCTTCTTCTTCTTCGTTCGTGGGCTGCAACCCCCACGTTCACTCGTATGCACACGAGTGGGCTTTTACGTGTATGACCGTTTTTACCCCGCCATGTAGGCAGCCATACTCCACTTTCGGGGGTGTGCATGCTGGGTATGTTCTTGTTTCCATAACCCACCGAACGCTGACATGGATTACAGGATCTTTAACGTGCGTATTTGATCTTCTGCTTGCATATACCCACGAAGGGGGTTCAGGCACTAGCAGGTCTGCACATGTATTGACCTGGGAGATCGTAAAAATCTCCACCCTTTACCCACCAGGCGCCGTCACTGTGATTCGAACCCGGGACCCTCAGATTGAAAGTCCAACGCTTTAACCACTCGGCTATTGCGCCCGTCGAACTATTAGGACAAAAAATGTGAGATAAAACTGTACAATACAATACAATGCAATGCAACACAACACAACACAATACAACCAGCCTGCATATGAACATGAAGTTTTTGAGCTGCTAGTTTCCTTGTCGACCTGGTACGTTCTTCTTTAATGTAAGTGTCTTCTGTAAACAAGATTTAAAAATAATTAGAAAAAAATCTCCAACTGCAGGAAAACAGCGAACTGGTACGCTCTCTCTTTTTTCAGATATTAGATCCAGATATATTTGAAAGATTGGTTCAATGATACTTAACTTTTAGCTGATGCTTTCCTTTTCTTTCTTTTTTAAACATTAGACCCATATATATTTGAAAGATTTTTTAAACAGTACTTAACTATAAGCTGAAGCTTTCTTTTTTTAAAAATATGAGATCCAGATATATTTGAAAGATTGAATAAAACGATACTTAACTATAAGCTGAAGCTTTCTTTTTTTAAAATATTAGATCTAGATATATTTGAAAGATTGAATAAAAGGATACTTAACTTTAAGCTGAAGATCTAGATATATTTGAAAGATTGAATAAAACGATACTTAACTATAAGTTGAAGCTTTCTTTTTTTAATATTAGATCTAGATATATTTGAAAGATTGAATAAAACGATACTTAACTATAAGTTGAAGCTTTCTTTTTTTAATATTAGATCTAGATATATTTGAAAGACTGATTTAAACGATACTTAACCATAGGCTGAAGTTTGATTGTACGTCTTCCCAAAGGAAGGGCTCCTCGTGCTTTCAGTGTGCGCGCATGCTGTCTTGGTCAGTCTAAGAGAAAAAAAAACCCTCTTGAATACCGTTTGCATCAGATAACTGCGTGCTGTCTCGTGGCGGCGTGGAGGAGTTCATGGGGTACCACTTCACTGGCAGGGTGTATGTCTTTCCTGCTGATTGGTTTGTTCACTGACAACCCGAGAAAACCGTCACAGTCGGTCGGGTATACGTGTACACGGCGCGGTTTGATCTGCATGGTTTGATTTCTCTGGTGATCACTTAATCAATGCAGAATTATTCGATCTGTCTGGTGGTGGTCACTTATTCATTGCAGTATCAGTTGTTTGATAGCCGAGTGTTTTAATGGGCGATTCGTGTCTGACGGTCGATAAGCCGGGTCCCTTTTTGGCAGGATAAGAGTCTGCTGATGTGTCAATATAGTTTTCCTTGTAAAATACGCGTCAGTGAGTTGTGCATGGTTGGGGGTGCGGGCGGGGGGAGGGGGGGGGGGGGAGGGAGGAGGGGTAATCACAGCCGTATCTTGTGTCCCAGTGTCGCGGAACATTCCCAGTTTCAGCTGGTTCTGTTGCGAGTGCCTTGAGCTGTGACTGTCTGTCGCCCCCCCCCCCTCCCTTATCCTCCCCCGCCTCCCACCCCACTACCCGCCTCGCCTCAATCTTCTCTATTTCTGTCTCTGTTCCGCATACCACCCTCTCTATTTTTCTCTCCCTTACATATTATACACACATACAAACAAACGCACGCACATAGACGCACATTCAAGCACTCGTACACCCATGCATGCACATACAAGCGCGCGTGCATGCAAAACAAAACAAAAAACAATGGTGATTTGGCCCAATATTCACATCCTCCATTGAAAGCAGATGTCACCGAGGCTCGAGTCCTAAGCTGGACACAGAGCCATCTCGCCAGACCATTTCTCCTCATTGTTCACGTGCTCTGCACTCTGCACAAAAGAGCCTGTCTGGTTGAGAATAGACCGAACAGCCCGCATTCCATTAAACACTGAATCGTGGAAATTGCACTTCGGACAGTGGATCTGACAGGAGAAATATATTGTTTGTGTGCACGTACGGCCGTGTGTGTTCAATGTCTTTGGAAAGGTTTGGGGTGGCAGGGGTTGGAAGAGTGGCGGGGGAGGGGGGGGGGGGGCACGCATGTGTGTGTGTGTGTGTGTGTGTGAGCGAGTTAGTGTACGTGCGTGCGTGCGTGTGCGTGTGTGTGTGTGGCGGGGTGGAAGAGTGGGGCGCATGCGTGTGTGAATAATTATGATGTGTGCGTGTATGTATACGTGTATATGTGTGTGTGTGAGAGAGTGAATGTGTGTGAGAGTATTTGTGTGTGTGTGTGTGTGTGTGTGTGTGTGTGTGTGTGTTCACCTTCTCATCTTCTCACTTCACTCGCATAATGAAGATGAAAAGCAACTGAAATAACTACAAACTCGTCATTGTTCAATCAAAGCCTGAATGTGGCCCGCACACACACACACACGCACACACACACGATCCAACTGTTGTTAGAAAATGTGACCAAAAGGGGAAGTGCATGACTTTGGCAAACCAGATTTTTTTTTTAAATTATCATTTTTTATTGTGAGACATGATCGTTGTTTTCCGTTGTTTCAAGACATCTGTTTGCTTTATTTTATTTTTTTTACTGATCGTTTTCTGAAGGGAAACAAAAAAGAAAAAAGAAAAAAAAAAAAAAAGAAAGAAAGAAATAAAAGAAACCTTGGGTCAAAGCCACTTTAACTCACTCAGTACGGCCAGTCCTCTCTTCTCCTCTACACAGACCCCTCGGATGTCCAGTGGGTGTCTGAATGACCCAACCTTTAGCTTCCGTCGTCAGAATTGTGGTATTCTTTGTCAACATTCACCTCTTCAGTATAAGAGCCTTCCGCTTGCAATATTTTGATGATGGTAATTGGGGTGAAACGCTGTTGACGTCGTCCCTTTCGCCGTTCGTATGGAGAGAGTTAAAAGCTGTGACCCTCACTTGTTCTATCTTTGTGTGTGTCCGTCTCTCTGTCCATTACTTTCTGTCTGTCTTCTGACTCCAACTTTCTTTTCCTCCCTCTCTCGGCTTTTACTTTAATCAGCTATCCATGTCTGTCTTTGTCTGTCTGTCTTTCTGTCTGTCTTTCTCTCTGTTTCTCTCTGTTTGTCTCTTTCTCTCTCACTCTCCCACCCTCTGTCCAGTCTCGCTCTCGTTCTCACCCTTACTCTCTCTCTCTCTCTCTCTCTCTCTTCCAGAATATATTTGTTAATGATATAAGGATGTTGCTTTCGTGAATTGTAATCGTGTTAACATCATGTTTTTTATGTTTATTTGCTATAAAGTTTGTCACACACACACCCATTACACCCCCCACCACCACCACCCATAGAATTCTTGTGTTTTATCGTGGTTGATTTTTTTTCACGTTACGCTTTTCCTCCCTCACTCTCCCTTTTTTTTTTCTTTGTATTTTCTTTCCCCTTCTCTTTTGTTTCTGAGGGCAGGATGTGTTTAAAAAAAAGAAAAGAAAAATAAAAGCTGTACAAGCTTATCC
>NC_134879.1:18116235-18151235 GCF_041734735.1 Babylonia areolata
GAGTTGTTGTTTGCTATTCTTGTTACGGTGAGTTGTTTGTTATTCTTGTTACGGTGAGTTGTTGTTTGCTATTCTTGTTACGGTGAGTTGTTGTTTGTTATTCTTGTTATGGTGAGTTGTTTGTTATTCTTGTTATGGTGAGTTGTTGTTTGTTATTCTTTTTATGGTGAGTTGTTTGTTATTCTTGTTACGGTGAGTTGTTGTTTGTTATTCTTGTTACGGTGAGTTGTGGTGAGTTGTTGTTTGTTATTCTTGTTACGGTGAGTTGTTGTTTGCTATTCTTGTTATGGTGAGTTGTTTGTTATTCTTGTTACGGTGAGTTGTTGTTTGCTATTCTTGTTATGGTGAGTTGTTTGTTATTCTTGTTACGGTGAGTTGTTGTTTGTTATTCTTGTTACGGTGAGTTGTGGTGAGTTGTTGTTTGTTATTCTTGTTACGGTGAGTTGTTGTTTGTTATTCTTGTTACGGTGAGTTGTTGTTTGTTATTCTTGTTACGGTGAGTTGTTTGTTATTCTTGTTACGGTGAGTTGTTGTTTGTTATTCTTGTTACGGTGAGTTGTTGTTTGTTGTTCTTGTTATGGTGAGTTGTTTGTTATTCTTGTTACGGTGAGTTGTTGTTTGTTATTCTTGTTACGGTGAGTTGTGGTGAGTTGTTGTTTGTTATTCTTGTTACGGTGAGTTGTTGTTTGTTATTCTTGTTACGGTGAGTTGTTGTTTGTTATTCTTGTTACGGTGAGTTGTGGTGAGTTGTTGTTTGTTATTCTTGTTACGGTGAGTTGTTGTTTGTTATTCTTGTTACGGTGAGTTGTTGTTTGCTATTCTTGTTATGGTGAGTTGTTGTTGGTGATATTCATAGCTGGGGTTTTTTTTCTGCGTGTGTTGTGTTTTTCTTTTTGTTATAAACTCTCAAACTATAAACTCGGTAGTCATATTGTGCTTTATCGTCGTGTCACCTATATTTCTACCGTTGTTTATCATTTCTACACAAACGTCTCCCTCCATAGTCATTGCGCTTCTATTCATTGTGCGTGCAAAAAAAAAAACAACAAAAAAAAGCAAGCAAGTGGTCAGTTTGTTGTTGATATTCATAGCTGTTTTTTTTTTTTAATCTGCATGTGTTGTATTGTTGTTTTTCTTTTATTAGAAACTCACAAACTGGTAGTCATATCGTGTTTTATCGTCGTGCCATTATAAACTCACCTATTCATTCATTCATTCATTCCTTTGATGCTCAGGGTCAACTGTCTGACGGTTATTGGCATTTGGGGTTGCTAACCGGTGAAAAAAAAAAAGAAAGAAAAAAAAGCTGGCTGGGGATTTAAATGTGTGCTGCCACCCTGTGCCTGAAGGTGACAGAGGACCGGGCACATGCCACATCCTCAGGAAGCACGTCCGTCACCTGTACTTCTACGGTTGCATATCATTTCTACACAAACTGCTTTCCCCCACCCAACATCATTTTTTTTCATTCATTTTGCCCATCGCTCCTGGTGGAGCATAGGCCATCGACGACCCCTCGCCATCGCACTCTGTTCTGGACTGTTCTGGCCATTCCAGTCCAGTTGATCCCTTGCTGCTTCAGCTCTGCCTCGGTATCTCGCCTCCAGCTGTTGCGAGGCCGGCCTCTCTTCCTCTTTCCCTGCGGGTTCCAGGTCAGGGCTTGGCGTGTGATGCTGGACGCTGGCTTCCTGAGGGTGTGTCCGATCCAGCCCCACTTCCTCCGCAGTATCTGCTTGGCCACTGGTTCCTGTCCCGCTCGCTCCCACAGATCTTCGTTTCGGATCTTCTCCTGCCATCGGATCTTGTAGATGCACCTCAGACAGGTGTTGAAGAATGTCTGAATCTTCTGCTGCATCGTTTGTGTTGTCCGCCATGTCTCGCATCCGTAGAGCAGAATTGACTTCACATTGGAATTGAAGATGCGGAGTTTGGTTTTCATACTGGTTGCTCCACCCAACCATTACGCTTCAATTTCTTGCGCATGGGGAAAAAACAACAACAAAAAAATCAAGAGAGGCAAGGCCTTCAAGACTCACTTGTGATACACTTTAAAAAAATCTAATAGTTAAAATGTGTTCTGTATTTGTTATTATAAAGCTTCACGTTAAAAAAAAAGAAAAAGTCCTAACCAAATTCGAATAAAGTCCCCTAGCATTAATTACAGAGTACTTTCCCTTTTTTTACTATCTGCACCAAAACGTTTGCAAAATAAATAAAACTTCCATGCTTAGCAAAAGAAGTTCCTGTTTGAACAAAAAATGATAATAATGACTGCTCTTGTTGTTGGGTCGGAATATCAGATCAAAGTGCCAAGTTTAGAGAATACAAAAAATATAAATATAACAGTAAATGCAGTTTGCATGTAATTAGGCTTCATTCTTTTTTTTCTTTTTTTTTTGTGCCCATCCCAGAGGCGCAATATTGTTTTAAACAAGATGACTGGAAAGAACTGAATTTTTCCTATTTTTATGCCAAATTTGGTGTCAACTGACAAAGTAGTTGCAGAGAAAATGTCAATGTTAAAGTTTACCACGGACACACAGACACACGGACACACACACACACACACACACACACACACACACACACACACACAACCGAACACCAGGTTAAAACATAGACTCACTTTGTTTACACAAGTGAGTCAAAAAAGCAAGCAAGCGAGTGGTCAGTTTGTCATGACCAAAGCAGCCAGACTTTTGCTCGGGGAAGGACAGTGGCTACCGCCTCCATCTTCTCTATTTTCGTATCCTTCTGACGGGTGCAACAGCCCCGTGGTCAAGACATTGGGCCTTCAGTCTGAGGGTCCCGGATTCGAACCCCGGTCGCCTGGTGGGTTGAGGGTGGAGATTTTTCAGACCTCCCAGGTCGACGGTCAACAGACCTGCATGTGCCTGAACCCCTTCCGTGTGATTGGTCGTGCAGAAAATAAAATACGCAAAGATCCCGTAATCCATACCAGCGTTCTGTAGGTGATGGAAAAAAGAATGTACTTAGCATGCACATCAGCGAAAACGGAGTGTGGCTGCCTATATAGTGAGATTCTATACGATGGTAGAAGAAGAATGTCCATCTCTTTGTCTTCGTCTCATGTGATGTGGCCTTTCTGAGTAGACCAAAATTCCAAATCTCTCTCCCTCTCTCTCCCTCTCTCTCCCTCTGTGTGTGTGTGTCTTTCTGTCTGTCTGTCTGTCTCTCTCCTCTCTCTCACTCTCCCCCCTCTCTTTCTCCTTCAATCTCTGTCTGTCTCTCTGTCTCTGTCTCTCTCGCCCTCCCTCCCTCCTTCTCTCTCTTTCTGTCTGTCTGTCTCTCTCCCTCTCTCTGTTTTTCTCTGTCTGTCTCTCCCCTCTCTCTCTCTGTCTGTCTGTCTCCCTCTCTCTCTGTCTGTCTCTCTCCCTCTCTGTCTCTGTCTGTCTTTGTCTCTCTGTCTGTCTGTCTCTCTTGCTGTCTCTCTGTCTGTCTGTCTCTGCTTGTCTGTCTGTCTCTGTCTGTCTGTCTCTCTGTCGTTCTCTCTATCTGTCTGTCTCTCTATCTGTGTGTGTGTGTGTGTGTGTCTGTCTGTCTGTCTGTCTCTCTCTCTTATCTGTTTCAGTCTCTGTCAGTCTCTCTCTTTTTTTCTCTCTCTCTTTGTCCCCCCCCCCTCCCTCTATACTTCAGCCTCTGCTTCATCACCGATATAGTGAACTGTTTTGCTACTGCCGCCCCCTCCACCCTTGACCCCCCCCCCCCCCCCCCCATTTCCTGCCCCGAATCCCATCCTCCACTTACACTCGCTGCCCTGCCATTTACAGCATCTATCATGCACATCTGTCTCTTGACACTTTCCCTTACCACTCCCATCCGGCCCCGCCCCCGCCCCCGCCCCCGCCCCCTCACGGCTCCTGAGTGTGCACCACCCTGACCTTACTTTGTTCTTTCTTGTGCGAGTTGCACTGTGTGGGTGTATAGGTGTGTGTGTGTGTGTGTGTGTGTGTTGTTGTTGTTGTTGTTGTTGTTGTGTGTGTGAATGTGCTGCTTTTTGTTGTTTTCTTTTTCTTTAAAAACAAATTCAATCCGTACGTGTATGCGAAGATATGTGTGTGTGTGAGAGAGAGAGAGAGGGAGAGGGTAGGTGAGAAAGAAAAAGAGAGACAGAGAAAGGTAGAGATTTTTTTTAACATACGAGTACCTATCAACGACGCCCCCACCTCTCCCCCCCCCCCTCGCCCCCCTCCCCTTCAACTGCGCTCCTTCCCATTTGTTTTTAATTTTCGGTCGTGTGGGTGCGATGATCGGGCGGGGGGGGGTGAGGGCGGTGGTATGCGGAGATGGGAGAGGAAGTAGGGGGCGGGGTAGAGAGGGCGGATGGGGGTAGACAGATGTCGTGGGGGGAGAAGGAAGGAGAGGAGGGGGGTATTGACGTGAAGAAAACGGATGACTGGAAACTGACCGTCACGTCACGTGCGTGTGCGTGCGTACAGGACTGACTGACCAGCGGCTGTGGCCTGTTTGAGTGCCATCGACCCGTACAGTCGGTTTGGTTTTTAATGAATTTGTACATTGCTTACACAAAGTATCAGAAGAACAACGTGGATACAATAAGTGAGGGGGAAAAAAAAGAGCCACACGCAAGACAAAATCTGCAAACCAAGCAGCATATACATATACCTGTCCTACATGCAGCAGAGATTGGCACTCCAGCATCGGTCTACACAGGCACAGCAGGAAGTGCAATGCCCGGCAGGGATAATTTCTGGGCAGATTCCCAAATCCAAATCCAGCAAACCCCCAAAACATTAGTATGGAGAAGACAGGACACGTGTACCAAAAGGAAGAGAGGACATGAGCACCAAATCCAAATCCAGCAAACCCCCAAAACAGCAGTATGGAGAAGACAGGACACGTGTACCAAAAGGAAGAGAGGACATGGGCACCAAATCCAAATCCAGCAAAACCCCAAAACATCAGTCTGGAGAAGACAGGACACGTGTACCAAAAGGAAGAGAGGACATGGGCACCAAATCCAAATCCAGCAAAACCCCAAAACATCAGTGTGGAGAAGACAGGACACGTACCAAAAGGAAGAGAGGACATGGGCACCAAATCCAGCAAAACCCCAAAACATCAGTGTGGGGAAGACAGGACACGTGTACCAAAAGGAAGAGAGGACATGGGCACCAAATCCAAATCCAGCAAAATCCCAAAACATCAGTATGGAGAAGACAGGACACGTGTACCAAAAGGAAGAGAGGACATGGGCACCTAATCCAAATCCAGCAAAACCCCAAAACATCAGTGTGGAGAAGACAGGACACGTGTACCAAAAGGAAGAGAGGACATGGGCACCAAATCCAAATCCAGCAAAACCCCAAAACAGCAGTATGGAGAAGACAGGACACGTGTACCAAAAGGAAGAGAGGACATGGGCACCAAATCCAAATCCAGCAAAACCCCAAAACATCAGTATGGAGAAGACAGGACACGTGTACCAAAAGGAAGAGAGGACATGGGCACCAAATCCAAATCCAGCAAAACCCCAAAACATCAGTGTGGAGAAGATCGGACACGTGTACCAAAAAGAAGAAAGGACATGGGCACCAAATCCAAATCCAGCAAAACCCCCAAAACATCAGTACGGAGAAGACAGGACACGTGTACCAAAAGGAAGAGAGGACATGGGCACCAAATCCAAATCCAGCAAAACCCCAAAACATCAGTATGGAGAAGACAGGACACGTGTACCAAAAGGAAGAAAGGACATGGGCACCAAATCCAAATCCAGCAAAACCCCCAAAACATCAGTACGGAGAAGACAGGACACGTGTACCAAAAGGAAGAGAGGACATGGGCACTGGATGATGAATGATGGGTCCTTTAAGTGCAGACTCTCTGATCACTTTGCTTTGTTGTGACTTGTGTCGTTCAGTGTAAATTTCTTCTCTGTTTCACTTTGAACTGTTCTCTCTGTTGGTCCTTTGCTATTGTTGTTGCTGTTTCATCCTTTCGTTTCTGTTGGTTTGCTTTAAGTTTTTTTGTTTTCTTTTGTTTGCTTAAAATTTGTTTTCAAAAACCAATGTCAGACATCAAGCTTCTATACACTGCATTGATCACAAACATATCAATTGCTGATGTTGAGAATAGTAAGTGGAATGATGGCCTAGAGGTAACGCGTCCGCCTAGGAAGCGAGAGAATCTGAGCGCGCTGGTTAGAATCACGGCACAGCCCCCGAAATTTTCTCCCCCTCCACTAGACCTTGAGTGGTGGTCTGGACGCTAGTCATTCGGATGAGACGATAAACCGAGGTCCCGTTTGCAGCATGCACTTAGCGCACGTAAAAGAACCCACGGCAACAAAAGGGTTGTTCCTGGCAAAATTCTGTAGAAAAATCCACTTCAATAGGAAAAACAAATAAAACTGCACACATGAAAAAATACCAAAAAAATTGGTGGTGCTGTAGTATGGCGACGCGCTCAGCCTGGGGAGAGCAGCCCGAATTTTACACAGAGAAATCTGTTGTGATAAAAAGAAATACAAATACAAATAATACGTACGTTCTTCACTCCAAATACAGTCCCATGCACATGTAGCCTAAACTCTCATGTGCGCGCGCGCTTGCGTCCGCACGTATGCTCTCTCTTTCCCTCCCACTCCCTTGCTGTCTCTCTGTCTCAAACATGCATTCATCCACTTGAAGTTGTGTACCTTGTCAATGGAGAGAGTTACCACTCTTTACTCTTTGTTAATCATTTCATCTCCTGGCCTCCTTGTTTGTTGATACATTTCATACCCTACCACACTAAGGAGACAGGTGGTATAATGGTTAAGACGCTCCTCTGCCAATACGGAGTACGTGAGGGTGTGGGTTCGATTCCCGCTCTCACTCTTTCTCCCAAGTTTGACTGGAAAATTAGATTGAGCGTCAAGTCATTCGATTGATACGACAACCCGAGGTCACGCGTGCAGCACGCACTTGGCGCACTGAGAAAAGAAACCATGACAGCATGACAACAAAGATGTGGCCCTCTGGCAAAACTCTGTAGGCAAACATAGTGTGTGTGTGTGTGTGTGTGTGTGTGTGTGTGTGCACTCAAGGCTTCACACAGCGTGTTAGGTAATGCTGCTGGTCAGGCATCTGTTCAGCAGATGTGGTGTAGCGTATATAGATTTGTCCCGAACGCTAACATGCCCCCTTGAGAAACTGAAACTGATAAACACACCCTTGATCGCATGCACGCATACACACACACACACGCACACACACACACACACACACACACACACACGCGCGCGCGCGCGCGCGCTTGACATTTTCGTACGGCCCATTATCCACCCAACCACCAATCACCGTTAAACTGTCCCTTACCTTTAGATAGTTTAACAGATTTTGAAAAAGTTTTTCCGACTGACCGATTTTTCTCCATGAACCGGTGTTGAACAATCAGTTGTCCTGTTGAGAGACAGACCGAAGAAAGGGAGGGAAGGGAGGGGGGGGGGGGGGGGGGGGGGGGGTACATAGAAAGAGAGGGCATTGGGAGAGTACAGAATGAGAGAGTGGGAGAGATGGAGAGACGAAGAGAGAGACAAATTCTAAAGTTTTGACTTCCAGCTTGTAAACGCAGATCTGTGCACGTTAACAAGTGGCTTGAGAAAAAAAAAAAAATATATATATATATATATATATCTATATCTATCTATCTATCTATCTATCTATCTATCTATATATATATATATATATATATATATCACTGTCGTTGCCAGTGGTACCGGAGCCTGGTTTGGTCGTGGGCGTGCGCTGAACTCTGCTGAATGTATCACCGACATTATCAATTTTCTGGTCGTCGTGGTATAGGGCCAAACTTTCGACAAGAAGAAAACCATAGAAAAGTATCAGTTGGTAGTAATGTATCCTTCCCAGTGTTTCAATGAACAGAAGACGTACCTTGCTACATCTCTTGCAATGCTTTTATTGGTATCGCTTCAAACACCCGATTATACAACGCGTCGACTGGACGGGCAATCGACCAGTGTATAAGATAGAGAGAGGGGCGGGGAGTCCCGGGTGGGGGTTGGTGGGGGGGGGGGCGTAAAGAGAGAGAGGTTGGGGGGGGGATTTCAGATGGAGGAGCGAAGGTGATTATAAACACCGAGAGAAAGGGAGATAGGAAGACAGACAGACAGACAATGGAGAGACAGATGTAGACCTAGAGAGAATGAGGCGTATAGATAGAGAGAGAGAGAGATGGAGACATGGATAGACAGAGAGAGAGAGACAGAGACATGGATAGACACAGAGAGAGATGGAGACATGGATAGACAGAGAGAGAGACAGAGACATGGATAGACAGAGAGAGAGATGGAGACAGAGACATGGATAGACAGAGAGAGAGAGAGAGAGAGAGAGACATGGATAGACAGAGAGAGATGGGAAAGAGACGCACTGGTTGTGGACGGAGAAACAGTGGAAGTGTGAGAGACAAAGAAGGAGAAAGAAAGGGTGAGAGGTGTGGAGTGAGAGCTGTATGTGGGGAGATGGAGAAGGAGACCGAGAGAAAGGGCGATAGAGATAGAGAGAGAGAAGCTGGGAATGAAACAGCTATTCCATCTGTTATCATCATCATCATCATCATCATCACCAACCTAACAACAACAATAACAAAAAAAATAAGAACAATGATGATGATGATAATAATAATAAGAAGAAGAAGAATGAGTATTATAATAATAATAATAATAATAATAATAATTGCAGCAAAGATGATAATGAATTAACGATTCCTTTTTCTTCCAAAAAAAAAGAAAGAAAAAAAAAGGAAACGAAAAAACAATATGGGCAAAGAAAACACACACGCACAACACACACACACACACACACACACACACACACACACACACATGCACACACACACACACACACACACACACACACACACACACACACACACACACACACATGAGAGAACTAAAAATTAAAAAAAAAATTAAAAAAACAGAAACAAGAAACGAATAAAATAAAATAAAAAATTAATAACCTTGTCGCGTGACGGGGACGGGCCACGTGTAAGCAGCAAAAGACGACAGGAGAGGAGAGAGAGAGAGAGAGAGATGGGGAGTAAGGTGGTGCAGGGGGTGTGGGGGCAGTGTGTGTGGGTGGGGGGGGGGGACAAGGGTGGCTGAGGGGCCTTCCAGAAACAAAGACGTAAAATTAATATTGGCATTGTGGCTTTCGAGCTTAGTGAAAACAGCAGCAACAGGCAGCAGCTGCCTGGCTTTCTTTCATTGTAGCATTTCTCTGTCTCTCTGTCTCTCTCTATCTCTGTTTCTCTCTGTCTGTCTGTCTGTTTTCTGTCTGTCTCTGTCTTTCTCTTTCTCTTTCTCTCTCTTCCTCCCCCTGCCTCCTCTGTATATCACCCCAGAGTGAAACACACACACACACACACACACACACTCGCAGACACACACACACGCATACACATGCACACACACACACACACACACACACACACACACATATATATATACACACAAACCAACACACACAAGCACACACACACACACACTCACACACACACACACACACACACACACACACACACACACACACACACACACGAATGCAAAGCAACAGCTGTAAGCACAGAATGCATAATATTATTTTCAAACGATAGCTTATTTATATTGTCTAAACTTCATCTGCAAAAGTTTGGGTGTAATAGAACATCTCTCTCTCTCTCTCTCTCTCTCTCTCTCTCTCTTTCCCCTCGCTCTCTCTCTCTACGTATGCTTGTATTACATAGATAGATGGATAGATAGACAGATAAATAGACAGATAGACGGACAAACAGACAGACAGACAGGCAGACATGTATATTATATGTGTGTGTTTCCCTGTCTCTCCGCCTTTGTGCGTGTGTGTCTGTTGTATCACAAAGAAAACCGATTCAGTGTTTCCAACAGCGTGTATATAAAAACAGTAATAATCCAGCACATGCACTGATTAAACAAACGATTATTCTTCACATTTAAGGCGCCCCACCACACCCACACACCTCCGGTTACAGGCGAAAGAAAAAAAAAAAGGAAGTGGAAACACACTCAAGCAGTTACTCAAGAGACTTCCCGCCCCCCCACCCACCCACCCCTGACCCTCTACCCCCCTCCTGCCCCTTGGCTATTAAAGCGGTTGATCGACGGCTCGTCGATCTCGGCTTTCCACTTTTGTTTGATGTCACAGGTTTTCGTCAAGGAGATAGACGAGTCAAGTGTTGACACGACAAACGCGTGGGCGCGGGTGCGGCAGCAGGTGCAGAAGACAGGCAGACAGTTGGTCTTGCGATCTTTCATCTTGATCGCTGGGTTTTTTTGGTTTTTTTCGGTTGTTTTTTTGTTTTGTTTTTTGGGTGTGTTTTTTTTTATAATTCTTTTTAATCTAATTTTATTTTCTTTCATGTTCTTTCATTTTATTTCATTTCATTTTATTTTATTTTATTCTATTTTATCTTCTTTCATTTTATTTCGTTTATTTATTTATTTTATTTTATTCTATTCTATTTTATCTTCTTTCATTTTTTTTTATTTCATCTTATTTGATTTTATTTGATTTGATTTGATGTTCTTTCATTTTATTTTATTTTATTTTATTCTATTTTATTCTATTCTATTTTATCTTCTTTCATTTCATTTCATTTTTGACTCACTTGTGTAAACAAAGTGAGTCTATGTTTTAACCCGGTGTTCGGTTGTCTGTGTGTGTGTGTGTCTGTGTGTCTGTGTGTCCGTGGTAAACTTTAACATTGACATTTTCTCTGCAACTACTTTGTCAGTTGACACCAAATTTGGCATAAAAATAGGAAAAATTCAGTTCTTTCCAGTCATCTTGTTTAAAACAATATTGCGCTTCTGGGATGGGCACAACAAAATAAAGAATGAAGCCTAATTATATGCAAACTGCATTTACTGTTATATTTATAATTTTTGTATTCTCTAAACTTGGCACTTTGATCCGATATTCTGACCCAACAGCTAGAGCAGTCATTATTATCATTTTTTGTTCAAACAGGAACTTCTTTTGCTAAGCATGGAATTTTTATTTATTTTGCAAACGTTTTGGTTCAGATAGTAAAAAAGGGAAATTACTCTGTAATTCTAGTGGAGTTAATTTGCTTTAAACTGATCTTTCTCATCTTAAACATTACATTTTGAAACAAGAGAGGCAAGGCCTTCAAGACTCACTTGTGATGCACTTTTTTTTTTTAAATCCAAGCTTTTTATGTATTGAGTATAATTTCAAAATGTAATGTTTAAGATGAGAAAGATCAGTTTAAAGCAAACTAAGTTCCCCAGCAGAGTAATTTCCCTTGTTCTGCTATCTTCACCAAAACGTTTGCAATAAATAAAACTTCCATGCTTAGCAAAAGAAGTTCCTGTTTGAACAAAAAATTATAATAATGACAGATCCTTTGTTGGGTCGAATTTCAGATCAAAGTGCCAAGTTTAGAGAATACAAAAAATATAAATATAACAGTAAATGCATTATACTCAATACATAAAAACTTGGATTTTTTTAAACGTGTATCACAAGTGAGTCTTGAAGGCCTTGCCTTTCTTGTATTTTATTATTTTATTTTATTCTGTTCTATTTTTATTTTACTTCTTTCATTTTATTTTATTCTATTTTATTGGATTGGATTTGATATGAATTTATCCTTTCATTTTATTTCATTTTATTTTATTTTATTTTTTGTCCATGTCAATCCCCTCCCATCCTCCTATCTCTAACCCCTTTTTTTTTCTCCCCCCCCCCCTTCCCTGTGTTTCCCCTTTCTTGAGACAGTCTACCGAAAATAATTTCTCAATGGAAATCGCTGCAGTAGATTTTTTTTTAAACTATTTTTCTTCTGACATGCAAGAATAAAGTCATGCATAAAAAAAAAAAAGAACACTACACAAGGACACACAAACGTTTGTCATTATTATGTATTTATGCTACAGAATAAATGGTTAAGGCTCTTCTTTTCTTTCTTTCCTCTTTTTTTTTTTCTAGAGCAGCCCGGTTAGCTCAGTCGGTAGAGCATCAGACTTTCAATCTGAGGGTCAGGGGTTCATGTCCCCTATTGGGCGCCGCAGTACTTTTCTCAAGGCCTGACTAAGCGCGTTGGGCTACGCCGCTGGTCAGGCATCTGCTTGGCAGATGTGGTGTAGCGTATATGGATGGATTTGTCCGAACGCAGTGACGCCTCCTTGAGCTACTGAAACTGAAACTGAAACTTCTTTTTTTTCTATCTAGGTTTCATGGTTGTTGCTCTGTGTGTGTGTGTGTGTGTGTGTGTGTGTGTGTTTAGGGGAGTAGTGAAGAGCGCAAGGTGTGGATGAAGTTCTTGGAAGAGGGGGAGGGGGATTAGGAGCGGGGTGGTTAAGGGAGGGGGGGGGGAGGGAGATAAAGAGGAAGAGGAGCGAAGCGGCTCAACATGTCGCCATGTGTTTGTCCTCTGCACACACACCATACGTGTGTGTGTGTGTGTGTGTGTGTGTGTGTGTGTGTGTGTGTGTGCTTACTCCCATCTTATCTCCGTCTATTCTTGGTTCCTTCCTCTTCTGAAGCTGAAACCAAGCACACCGATTACACAGAAAAAGACCCTGGTGTTTTCTGGAGTGGGTCTGTACCTTGATTTTTTTTTTAATAGAATAAAAGAAAAGAAAACAAAAATCAAACAAACAAAATAGCAAACAAACAAACACACACACACACACACACACACACACACACACACACACACACACACACACACACACACACGCACACACACAAACACGCGCACGCACACACACGCACACACACACATGCACACACACACACACACACATACACACACACACACATACACACATTCACACACACACACATGCACACACACACACACACACACACACACACACACACACACACACACACACACACAGTGCTTAAAATAGTGGACGACTATCACTCTCTAATTCAGTTCATTGCATGTTATTGGTTCGTGTTATATTGTGACGGTGAGTGGATAATGTCTCAGATTTGATCGTCTCAAGATTTCTTTGATGCAAGTTAAATTCCTGGGGTAGAGGTGCGAGGACGTAGGGAGGGTGTCATCATCTCAGATGGTCAAGAGTCATCAGGTGGAAACCCGCTGCCTCAGTTCAGTTTGCTTCAGTTCCAAGAAGACGTCAAAACATGCGGTCTGACTCAGATATACTTACCCATCATCTGCCCGAAAAAATATTGAATATAAAGAATGAGAGTGTGTGTGGGAAGGGGGGAGGGGGATTTGGGGGGGGTGCCTGCTCTACGCACAGACCAAGGCCATGGTGACGGTTAGAGTTGGTTGAAATAGTTAGGTGTTCGGTTGTATTGCATTGAAGATATCCTGTGTAGTGGTAAGGTTTCATTATCGTCGTAGAGCTCCCCAGCATGTGTGATGCATGTTCATAATTACGCTCTCTCTTTTTTTTTTTCTCTCCCCCATAGGTGGAAATGAATATTGCAATTTATTGCCACATCTTTCTTCATCAATCATCAAGAAAATTCGGGCAGTTCTCGCTGGGGAGAGCGCGTCACCCCATTTCCCTGATTTCCTGTCAACATACTCGTTTGTTTCATAGGCGAAATGGATTATTCCACTGAACGTAATCAGTAACCACTCTTTGCGTCGCTTCCTACTCTCTCTCTCTCTCTCTCTCTCTCTCTCTCTCTCTCTCTCTCTCTCTCTCTCTCTCTCCCTCCCTCCCTCTCTCTCACTCTCCCCCCCTCTCTCTCTCCCTCTCTGAAAAGTAGAGAAATGGACAGCCATCATATCAACACACTCCAGATATTGAAAACGTAACAAAAGTAGATGGTATTATTCTAAAATCTACAAACTACAGAAGTGAAAAAGGACAGTAACAACCATGCTAAAATTACCATTAACAAAAAAAGAAATAACATAAAACACGACGAATGAGTATTATAGTTAAATAGCAACCCACTTCCTCAAGCACGCCTATCAAATCTGGGAAAGTCTTCAAACGTTTAAATCCTCCTCCCCGTCTTCTTCATCTTCGTGGACTGTAATTTTCATGCACACTGGCTTCTTGTTTTAAGTTTTGGCTGGTTGATTGATTCGATTGATTGGTTGGCTGGTTTAGTTCAGTTTAATCCGCGTTTGTGCTTCGTTTTCAGGGGGCGGTGTCTTTGTCGCCAATCCAACATCGACAGTTCTCTAACGCATGCATGTTGTTCTTCTGTGTATGTATACACGCAAACAAGAGCGAGTTTTGCTACTTGCAACTTGGCACAAATGTTAACCAGAGAGATCGGAGAAGTCTCCACCCTCTCACTGGTATGCAAGCCGGATGTAAACCTCACTGTTTAAGGATGTAAGTCTCACGTACGTACCACTCGGCTGTGTACGATCTACAGTCCACACTCAACACTGGGAACAGTTGTTTCATTATTCTTCTGTCGACTGTCAGGAAGTGTTCCTGGCATGTTTGGGCATTGATTTGAAGCAAACCAGATGCACTAGTACACTTATAATCTATGAATGTATTAAATGTTGTCAAGTGCAGTAGTCCAACTTATAATCTGTGAATATATTAAATGTTGTCAAGTGCAGTAGTCCAGCCTTTTGTCTTCTTCCACTGAATTAGTGTGGGTTTGGTGAACAGAAAATTAACATATGAAATGTCTGTGCAGTGTAAAACATGTGAAAAAATAAGGCCCACAAAGCACTCCACTATCTTATGTATTCCTTAGAAACTGAATGATCGAACATGACTAAAAACTGAATGATCGAATATGACTAAAAACTGAATGATCGAATATGACTAAAAACTGAATGATCGAACACGACTAATTTCATAATGGTGTCTGATCTTTTCCTTTTGTTTGTTTCTACGCCCCCGTTCTTCATGCTGTCTTTATCACAGAACCAGACTAAGTGTGTTTTGTCCACGTAGTGGAGACCGTCACTCCAACCACAGTCCCGTGACTTTATCGACACCGAAAACTGACTCGAGCGTACCACAGGCGTGGAGGTTGAAATAAACACCGACGCTTAAAATGGGACGGGACAACAACAGCAACATTCATTCATTCATTCATTTTGGTGGAGCATAGGCCATCGACGACCCCTCGCCATCGCACTCTGTTCAATAAAAAGACAGGCTAGCGTCGACTTGGAAACTGTATCAGCAAAATGCTTGCAGCATTCGGCATGATTATTAAAGTGAGGATCAAGTGAAGTAAAACTGAAACGAGCAAAAGAAACTTCTTTTTCGTTAACAGTTTCTGGAGCCGTTGCAAGTCCTGCAGATCCAAGCACCAAGGACAAGGTCGGAGACAGCAAAAGATATGTACTGTTCAGATAAATCATTTATTACAATCACAGAATCGTAGAAGAGAATCATTGCAACATAATAACAGACAGTTCTGGCCTTAATGTTGTTCACATAATAAACTGAACGTCCTAAACAAAACAAAAAGGACAAATCGATTGGGAGGAGGGGTATGGGAGAGAGGTGGGGGACTCTCTAATATACCACGAAGCGTCTGTGGCTTGATAACTAAATGACCTATTCTTCAAAGCAATTTAAACGTTTATCTGAATAAAGAGGTTTAAAAAAAGAAGAAAAAAAAAAGAAAAACAACAACAACAAAAAAAACCCGATCAGAATATAAATGATAAAGTAATCCCGGCGAATCCGCAGACGATCAGCTCTTGAAAAGAATCCAAAGGTGTCGTTTGGAAATCTGGGTGAAACGATGAGGGGGGGAAACCATCAAATAAAGGGACAGAACTGGCGGGCGGTCAGTTTCAAAGAAAGAATTTAAAGTTTTGTTGAACGGCGAGGAAGAGAGAAGTGTGAAACACCAATAAAAACTCTTACAGCGACAGTAAGATGAAACGAATAAAATTTAAAAAAAATCAAACGAAAGGGCCCTCATCCCAGCTCTATTCAGCTCGGAAGCACTGAGCCTGAAGAAGTAACAAAAAAAAAAGGGGAGAAGGAGGGGGGGGGGGAGAAATTAATTGGCCACTCAATCAGTGGGCTACCCTCTTCCACGCCAGTATAAACTAAAGAAAAAAAAGAGGGGGTGGGGGGTAAGGGCCAGACTCCGCAGATGTGCTGCGCGCGCCCCTGCGGAAAGCAAACAGCGGGAGGAGCATCTCTTCGCCCTTCCCTCTTTCCTCCCCCCCCCCCTTTTCCACCATCCTAACCCCCTCCCTGTCCATAAAACCTTGCTTTTTGTGACCGCCTGCTAAAAGCCTTTGCTTCCAAAGGGCAGACAATACATCTGCGGTTTTTTTTGGTGGTTTTTGTGTGTGTGTGTGTGTGTGTGTGTGTGTGTAGGGTGACGGCGGTGGTGGTGGTGGGAGGAGGATTGAGGGGGGGGGGGTCACGATAATACCCCCACTGCCTTTCCGCCATTGTGGAGTGGGGGTTAAAGGACGATCTATAGGTCCTTGTTGGGGTCTTCTTCAGGGCGCTGCCGGCTATCAACGGGCACTAGGAGTCGGGGAGCTTCGTTTGAACTGCTTGGGGTGTCTTTTTTTTTTTTTTTTTTTTTTTTTGTCTTTTTTTTGTCTTTTTTTCTCCCCTCCTCCCTCGTTCTGTCCCCCTGTATCTTTATCTGGTCCCTTCTCGTATCCATGCGAACAATACCCAACGGCGCTCAATCGCTGCTTCCCTCCCCTCCTCCCCCTCACCACAACCCTATTCCTTTTTTTTTTTTTTTTTTGGACAAACATTAATCAGTTCAAGTCGGTGGTCAGCGTGTATGGTCACGACGTGAAGAGAGAGAGAGAGTGGGGGGAGAGGGAGGGAGGGCGCAGGGGGAGGGAGGGGGGGACGCTATATCCTTGGCATCGGTCATCCAGGAGTTAGTGTTGCTTTAAAAAAAAAATAATAAAAAAATAAAAAAGAAAGAAAAAAGAAAAGCTGCTGGAAAAGATTGCAGCTTATTATAGACGGTCCAGACAGCTGGGCGGGGGACTCTCTCCACGAAAAAGAATAGAAAATAAGATGATAAAGTAAAAGCAGGATTGATAGGGTGGGTGGAGGAGGGGGTGAGGGGGGTGGGGTGGGGTCAGGAGATGGACGGCTATGAAAGTGAGTGACCCTTATGCTTGAGTGAGTCGTGTGTGTTTGTGTGTGTGTGTGTGTGTGTACGCGCGCGCGTATGCGAGCGCTTGCGTGTGTATGTGTGTGTGTGTGTGTTTAAATGTGTTTAAATATCTTAATTCATACATACACATTCTATCTTCTATGAATTAGTGCTTTGATTTGTTTCTGCAATAATTTGTTTTATCCTGAAATGTCACATTTGAAATGAATTCGAAAAGTCATGTTTAAAGTCCCGTCGTACTCTGCAACTATACACACGATAAATTTGTGACGGATAGATGTTATGACATAGAGTATGATTCATAAACAGCGGCAAAATAAGAACAATACAGCTGGCAAATAGAAAATGAAAAGAAGGCACACACACACACACACACACACACACACACACACACACACACACACACACACACATATATATATATATATATATATATATATATATATATATATATATATATATATATATATATCGTCACCCGCTGATTATCCAACTCCCCAACACACACACGCACACACACACACACACACACACACCTACCTCATCAGCCCTACGCTCTCCTTCACCAACTCTCCACCCTAGCCCCCACCCCACCCCACCTCGCACAGAGACAGACAGTGAAAATCGCTTCCTGTCGGGAGGATGAAGCCACTTTCCTTAGTGTCCAGCAACCCACTTAGATCCCCCTTTGTGTCCGAACACCCCGAGCACCCGGAACGCCCTGGACACCCCGGACACCCCGGGACACCCGGGACACCCAAGGCCTGTCCGAGCCAGGGCGGGTAGGTGGGGGCAGACAGGCGACGTGGAGAACAAAAAGATGCCCTATTAAAGGACCGGTGGGTAGGCATCTTGGACGGTCCTTTGTCTGGAGCTCGGACAATGCATACAGAGATGGGGAAGGGGGTGGGGTGGGGGAGGCCAGAGAGAGAGACAGAGCGGCCTGGCAATCTTATGTGAAAGCGTGTCAGCTGATGCCCGGCCTTTGTTCTCTCTCTCCCTTTATCATATACCATGGCCAGCGGTGGTCAACCATCCCTTTTCTTTTTCCTCTCTTTTTTTCTTTCTTTTTTTTTTCTCTCTGAGAGGAGGAGGGGTTCTTACAATGGTCAGGCAGGCCCCCGCTGGACATCTCTTGCCCGTCCTCCGCCCAGCCCCCGCCCCCCCCCCCTCCTCCGTCCCTCCTTTTCCCCAGCAGCGCTTGACCCTTATGTTTGTGTGTGTGTGTGTGTGTGTGTGCGCGCGCGCGCGTATGCATGTGTATGTGCGTATGCATATGCGTGTATGTGTACGTGTGTGTGTGCGTATGTGTGTGTGTGTTTGTGCGTATGCGTGTGTAAATGCGTGTGTGTGCGTATGCGTGAATGTGAAAGAGAGAGAGAGAGTGTGTGTGTGTGCGTGTGTGTGTGTATGCGCGCACGCGCGCGTGTGCCTCGCTTGCTGGTCAGAGGTCGAAAGGTGGACAGCTTGAGGAGCAGGTGGTAAGAAAGAAGTGTGTTTTATGAGGAAGGGAGGGGGTGGAGTGGAGAGAGAGAGAGAGGGGGGAGAGGGTGGTGGGGTGAAAAGAAGGGGGCTTTGACTGGACGCACGACCGTACAATATGAGGTGAATCCGGCTCCTCCTCCCCTTTCTCCAGTCTCCTGAAACCCCATCACTTCCTAGCTGACCCTTACCACCCCCTCTTCTCTCTCTCTCTCTCTCTCTCTCTCTCCGCTCTGTCTCCATTCTTCCATTATCCTCGACCTCATCACACGTCACTTTGGCCAGCCAGTGATATAGCTAGCCGCGTGCATGAGGAGGTCGTTGCTTGCTCCCCCCCCCCCCCACCCCCGCCCCACCCCTACCCCCAACCCCGCCCTTTCCCCTACCCTATCCCCACACCCCTCTTCCCTCCTCTGTCCCTCTTTACTGACCAGCCCACATCCTTTTTTTTTTCTTTTTTTTTTAATTCTTTATTTTATACCCCGCGTCCATCATTATGTTCGTATCTTAACCGCCACCACCCTCAAGGTTTCTTTTAAACACGCCACCACCACCACACCACCATGATGATGATACCCCCCTTCCCCCTCTCCTCCTATCACACAGGCAGACCGTAGTGGAAAGGTCTTTCTGTGTCTTCCTCAGTCTGTTCCCTCTTCTTTCCTCCAGGATCGTGCGTACGTATGTATATACTTCACGCCTTCTCTTACCTTTTTCTGTCCAAGGTGTCCAAGGTCGCGTTCGCCAACAACCCCCTTTCCTTAATCCCTCCCTTCCGCATATACTCCTAGCTCGTTTTTGAACCTCGCGCTATCGCCTGCCCTCATCAGATGTCACGTATGTGCGAGGAGGACAGCAGGGGATTTTTTTTTTTTTTTTTTTTTTTTTTTGGTCTGCTTTGCCCGCGCGCGTCCTCTTTGTAAGCTTGTGAGCACATCAGTATGGTATCTTCGGGAGCAGGGGGAAATCTCTCCATTGGTATTTCCATCGTTATCTGCTTCTCCTTGTATGGCTTTTTGTTCTTCTACTTTTTTTTTTTTTTTTACGTGTATTTCTTCTGTTTTTCTTTCCTCTTCTCCTCGCCTTCGTCGTCGTCGTCTTCGTCGTCGTCTTCAGTTCATCTTCATCGCCATCATAATCGTGACGTTTCTACAGTACTCGTTTTACAGAACTGTTCTCTCTCTGTCTCTCTGTCTCTGTCTCACTGTCTGTCCGTCTGTCTGTCTGTCTCTCTCTCTCTCTCTCTCTGAGGAATTCAGCAACGGCTTTTTTTAACTACTGATTTCCTCGATCCATTTCCTGTTTGTATTAGAATAATGGTATTCCATAACTCGGAATGATTCATCATCATCATTGACATCATCATCATCATTAAAAAAAAAAAAGGTGGATATTTTCAAACGACTGAACTGTCTTTGTTTTATTTTGTTTTTGTTTTTTCAGTGCTTCATAACTTGATAAACAGACGAATATTTCTCCCCTGCGACAGCAACATCAGTGTTCTGTTGGGAATGTCATTTACAACCGAACGTGTGGGCTTACTGCGTAATGTTTTCTACATGTGGCTTAGTATCGTACGTTTTCTAAGTTTATTAGATTATCAGTGCCGAAATCTCTCTCTCTCTTTCTCTGTGTGTGTGTGTGTGTGTCTCCCTCTCTCTTTCTCTCTCGGCGTGATTGTCTCTCTGTCTCGCTCTCTTTCTCACTCACTCATCAAGGCATGGGCGTTTCCTTATTCACTAACTTCCACCAACCCTGCACAACCACAAACACGCGCGCGCGAAAATGGTGCCGACAACTGTGGACAGAGTTCAAAAGTCAAAGATCAGAGGCCAGACGCGAGGTCAGGTCTCTGTGTGTGTGTGTGTGCCTCGGACGATGTCACGGTTCAGACATCACAACACACACACACACAGTGTGTGTGACAGACACAATCACCGCCGCCGTCAACAACGGTGTGTTTTTTGTCCGGCCACAAAACGTATACATGAGCTTTGGTTGTTCGGCTCGTAGCCATGATATTCATTGAAGGGCTCGTTTTCACAAACCGGCACCGAATTCTTGACGTGGCTTTGACTAGCTTTACTGTTTGCAAACTTTGGTAATCGAGTTGTACTGTTACGATTGCTTGAATAGACTGGTAGACTAGTGGTATCGCGTCCACCAAGGAGGCAAGAAATGATCGAATCCCAAACTCGCCAGAACTTTTATTCTCTCTCTCTCTCTCCCCTTGACTCTTGAGTGGTGGTCTGGACGCTAGTCATTCGGATGCCACGATAAACCGAGCTGGACGTGTGTAGCAGCATGCATATAGAGCAGGTGAAAGATCCCACGGCAAGAAGGGAGTTGTCACTCTCAAAATCTGGTTGAAAAATCATCTTTGATGGTAAAACAAAAACACTTACAGACAGAATATAAAAAAAAAAAAACCAAGAAAGGCAAGGCCTTCAAGACTCCCTTGTGATACACTTTTTAAAAAATCCAAGCTTTTTATGTATTGAGTATAATGCATTTACTGTTATATTTATATTTTTTGTATTCTCTAAACTTGGCACTTTGATCTGATATTCGACCCAACCAAAGATCTATCATTAATATCATTTTTTGTTCAAACAGGAACTTCTTTTGCTAAGCGTGGAAGTTTTATTTATTGCAAACGTTTTGGTGTAGACAGTAAAACAAGGGAAATTACTCTGCTGGGGAACTTACTTTGCTTTCAACTGATCTTTCTCATCTTAAACATTAAATTTTGAAATTATACTCAATACATAAAAAGCTTGCTTTTTTTTTTTTTAAAGTGCATCACAAGTGAGTCTTGAAGGCCTTGCCTCTCTTGTTTCAAAATGTAATGTTTAAGATGAGAAAGATCAGTTTAAAGCAAATTAACTCCACTAGCATTACATAGTAATTTCCCTTTTTTTCTATCTGCACCAAAACGTTTGCAAAATAAATAAAGCTTCCATGCTTAGCAAAAGAAGTTCCTGTTTGAGCCAAAAATGATAATAATGACTGCTCTAGCTGTTGGGTCAGAATATCAGATCAAAGTGCCAAGTTTAGAGAATACAAAAAATATAAATATAACAGTAAATGCAGTTTGCATATAATTAGGCTTCATTCTTTTTTTTTTTTTTTTGTGCCCATCCCAGAAGCGCAATATTGTTTTAAACAAGATGACTGGAAAGAACTGAATTTTTCCTATTTTTATGCCAAATTTGGTGTCAACTGACAAAGTAGTTGCAGAGAAAATGTCAATGTTAAAGTTTACCACGGACACACAGACACACACACACACACACACACACACACACACACACACACACACACACACAGACACACACACACACACACACACACACACACACACACACACACACACAGAGACAACCGAACACCGGGTTAAAACATAGACTCACTTTGTTTACACAAGTGAGTCAAAAAGAAGGAGCAAGAAGAAGGGTGGCGCAGCACTATCACGACGCGCTCTCCCCGGAGAAAGCAGCCCGAATTTCACACAGAGAAATTTGTTGAGAACAAAAAGTAACACAGTAGAATACTATATAATACAAACTATACCCGACCAACAGAAAGGAAGGCATAAAGTTTTCTGTGGGAAAATATGCTGAAACAATTATTACTTTCCGGCTTTGTAAGGGAGAGGGCGAGGGAGTTACGATTCAATATATATATATATATATATGTGTGTGTGTGTGTGTGTGTGTGTGTAGGGGGGAGGTGGGGGGTGGGGGGAGAAGGACTCGGGAAGGAGCCATCAGAGTTGTAAACATGATACATGTCAACATGATTTATCAGGTATGAAATTAGTCCACGTGAGTATCAGTATCAGTATCAGTATCAGTAGCTCAAGGAGGCGTCACTGCGTTCGGACAAATCCATATACACGTGATTAAATGCCCTATGACTGTACCAGAGAGGGAAAAAAAATCTCGGATTTTGTTGCTCAAAGCAAAGAAGTGTTGATGCGATACTTGGGCTTGGGGAAGCACACACACACACACACACACACACACACACACACACACACACACACACAATGTCGCCAGAATTCCGTTTGTGTCGATTTGAATACATATATGTTTATATAAACCTGTGAACAGCAGCTGACAGTAATGACAAAGACAGTACCAAGTAACACCATTTAAACAGGGGTTAGAAATATGTATATAGCGTGGCAAAACGATGGGTGAGACAATTATGTCACTGTCCTTCTTTTATATCATCTCTTGGTGTGTCCTTTATTGGAGGACAGACAATAGATACAAACGTTCATTGTCTATTTTGTTCAAATGACAAAGAGACAGATAGAATAGAGATAGAAAATCTCTCTCACACACACAAACACACACACACACACACACACACACACACACACACACACACACACACTCACATACACACACACACACACACACACACACACGTGATGGCGCACATGAAAGCACGCACCCAACCGTGTGTTTTCTTTGATGAGAGAGACTTGATGGGAATGAACGAACCAAAATTTGTTGACGTGGGAAAGAGTAATTTCTCGTCGCTGACTGTAGTGAGAAAGACAATGATTATGTTACATAGAGATCAGACGAAACGAACAGCAATCGATAACTTTATTCAACACTGTCCCTAACTGGCTTTTATTTATTTATTTTATTTTTATGTCTCCGCACTCAGCTCTTTCTAGTCTGGTTTTAACTCACTCAGTACGGCCAGTCCTCTCTTCTCCTCTACACAGACCCCTCAGATGTCCAGTGGGTGTCTGAATGACCCAACCTTTAGCTTCCGTCGTCAGAACTGTGGTATTCTGTCAACATTCACCTCTTCAGTATAAGAGCCTTCCGCTTGCAATATTTTGATGATGGTAATTGGGGTGAAACGCTGTTAACGTCGTCTCTTTCGCCGTTCGTATGGAGAGAGTTAAAACACACCTCTTCCCAAAATAGCCTCCCTTCCCTGCCTCTTCTTTGTCTTCAGTTTTTCCAGTTTTAAAGTTATGCATGCGTGTGAATGACTGGTGCGAAAGCGTTTTGATTTGTCTCTGCACAAGATTCAGCGCTATATAAATATGATAATAATAATAATTATTATTCTGTGTTGATTCATGTGTGATGTGTCTGTATGTTAGTTCATTCTTTGACATCTGATTTTTTTTTTTTCATTCTTTTTACTTTATATGTTGTTTTTTTTCTTTTTCTCTCTCTCTTTTTTTTTCTTCTTCTTTTTTTGTACTTGTACATTACTCTTGTTCTTATTTTAGCGGCGACTAGTGGATGTGGGATGTACAAGATGTGAAATGAGCGATTACTCAAGTAGACTGAGAAAGAGACAGTTCTATTGTTGACATATTTGTAGCCTCTCTCTCTCTCTCTCTCCCTCCCTCCCTCTCTCTCTCTCCCTCCCTCCCTCTCTCTCTCCCTCTCTCTCTCTTTCTCTCTCTCTCTCTTTTTTTTTTTTTTTTTTTTTTGGAAATTTTCACGGGATATTCATTCTAAGTGCAAAGTGCTCCATGAACTCTATGAGTTTTTGTTTGTTTGTTTGTTTGGTTTTGGTTGTTGTTTTTGTGTGTGTGTTTTGTTTTTTGTAAGCAGATATAGAAGATCTGACGACTCCTTGAAACTGGAACTTTTCTGTTGTTTTACCATTGGTCCTTCCCCTTGAAACACACACGCTCACGCACGCACGCACATGCACTCATCCACACATGCATTCACGCATGCATACACACACACACACACACACACACACACACACACACACACGCACGTTTGCATACACACACACACGCGCGCGCGCGCTTGAGCTCGCGCTGCAATGACACAACACAATGTTCGCATGTGGTGCGGTCACTGGTGACAAAGAAACCAGTTTTGCTGGCGGTGTTTAGACATATGATGGTGATGGAGTGGCGCTGTGTCACCCAAGACGTAACTGAGCAGCTGTCGCAAGGAGAGGGATTACACGTCACTGTGCTCCATACGCCGCACGTGCGACGCGCGTGCCTCCAGGGATACGCGCGCCTCTTGGGTCAACTTTTAGGTGACGAGAGGAAGCGAGGTCAAATATACACCCGGTTGTTCGCTGTTGAACGTTATTAAGTAAATCCGTCATTAAGAAAAGAAACAAAAGAACAACAACAAAAAAGGGACGGGGGGTACTTGCGTTTCATTGGGTGTGCCAAATCTCCAGGTTTTTAATGTTCCCCTCTCCAGTTGTAAAATAGAAATAAATCATCCGGCTTGCTTTTGCCATCTGCAGGATAATGGTGTGTTTATGTTTTTCATTTCACTGGATGTGAGTTTAATTCAGTGTTGTTCTCAACTGGTGCTGGGAGCGGACGACATTGATGGCGTCATGGGTGGTGTGTAGAGTTATTTGCGTTGTTATTTCTTGCATGATGTTTGTTTTATCGACTTTTCAACACTCGTTTCTGCAGAGAAAAATACGCAAGCCAGATCGCACGCGCGCGCGCACACACACACACACACACACACACGCGCGCGCGCGCGCGCGCAATTATATATATGTGTGTGTTATTAGCAACTGTAAATTCGGCCGCAGTAGTCATGGGTTGCAATTTGAGATAAGAATACCACGTATATTTGAATATGAAAGGACTGTGATACCTGTGCGCTTTGGTGTGTGTTTTTATTACTTTTCAGTATGGAGTGTCCAAAATACATTGATCTCTGCGAGCAAAATAACGTGTTTGACAGACTATTTTTTCAGGTTTTTATTTTATTTTTTTTAATTAAGCGAAGTAAGATAAGCTCATTTAGGAAAAAAAAAAAACCCTTTCGGAAAACTTCAACTGTGAGTTAAATACTGCTTCTTTATTTTCCCTACGAAAGGACTTTTTAAGTGTACAAAAAAACACACACACACAAAAAAAAATCAATAGTTTGATGCTTTGTTGAATAATTTTAGGTATGATTGTGGTTTGATTTGACGTTGACATTTCCCGTGGCACGACAGGAATGATAGGATGATCAGAGCTTGAACTTCACTTTTGTTTTCCTTCTCTTTTTTTTTTTTTTATTTCTCTCTCTATCTCTCTTTTTTTTTCTTCTCGGGGCGGGTGTTATGATGATGAATAGTGCCAATAAATATTTCATGCAGTCCGTCTTCCTGTCTGTTTGGCGAACACTGTCGGTCAGTCAGTAAATCTGCATTTGTTGAAACATGAAAGCAGAGGGGAGAAACGGGGGAGGTGAAATGAGAGAGAGATGGAAAGAAGTCAGATGAAACAACACAATTAAACCATCACTTTCCCTCATTACTCCTTTACGGAGCTCTCCAAAGAGAACGCGCGCGCAGGCACATACACACATATACAGATACGTTCATACGTACGCATATGCATGCATGCATGCATGCACGCACACACACACACACACACACACACACACACACACACACACACAATATGTATGTATGTATATACTTATGCATATGGACACGTACGTATGCCCAAGTAACAGCTTGAATCGATCCCTTTGTTTCGCTTTTCTCTAATTTCACCTCTAATATCACTTCAAGTGGAAAGACGTTAAACTGAAGACAACAACAACAACAACAACAACACACACACACACACACACACACACACACACACACACACACACACACACACACACACACACACACACACACATCACTGATAGTGAAAAGACGCTAAACTAAAGAACGAACACACACACTTACATGCACACATAGAAGCACACATATACATGCATACATACGCGCGCGCATGCATGCCTACGTACCTACCTGCATACATACCTACATACACACGCGCGCGCATGCATACACACATACATACTTATGTATGTATGTACGTATGTATGTATGTACGTACGTACGTATGTACGTAAGTACGTATGTACCTACGTACATACGTACGTGCCCATATGCATAAGTATGTACATACATACATACATAGATACATACATACATACATATATATACACACACACCTCAGTTCCATTTCGTATAATTAATTTGATCTGAGGACGACGTATTGAAACAGCCTTTAATTAACATCACCACCCAAACGCCCTGTGCTCCACCGTCAGACACGCGATCAGACGAGCTAAAGGCCGCCTCACACCTGCCAGATCAAAAACCGACACACGCCCAAGTAACAGCTTGCATCGATCCCTTTGTTCCGCTTTACTCTAATTTCACCTCTTCGTTGTTGACTGTCTTCTGCCTCTTACTTCTGCACCACTGTCCACATTTTCGCGGCTCGCTTTTCGCAACAAAGAGCGAGTTGGTTGAATTCGAGACAGGGACTACGCTTTGTGACCTTAGAGTTAATGCAGAATGATGAAGCTGCTGCTGACAGTTGTGAATGTTTGGAGATCAAGGGATATTTTTTGGGGGGGTTGAGTGGGTTGGGTGAGGGGGTTCCTTTGGTTGTGTGTGTGTGTCTGTGTCTGTGTGTGTGTGTGTCGGGAGAATTATTCGCATAGTGTCCCTATATGTTTGAAATGTAAAACAGTTCTTTTTCTGTATTTCTTGAGGATTGTAGGAATGTCAATTTTTGCTCTTTTTTCCTCTCTCTTTTTTTCTTCTTTTTTTCTGATATATTTGTTATAACTTTTTGTGGTAGTGTCTTGTTTTTGATTTCGGGTACTTACCTGCGTCTGTCCAGGTGGTACTGTGTGTAATAAATTTTCCATAGTTGGCGGGTGGTGTTTGTTTTTTTCAAAGAGTTATATGCTGATTGATTGGCAATGAATGACTGAATTAATGGCAAGAATGAAATAGTAAATTATAGACAATCTTTATGTTGAACCTCAGGCTCACTCACATCTCCGCACATGCATCCACTCTCCATAATGATAGTTACTGTATTATCATTCAAACAATGATAAGGATGATGATAACGATACTACTACTAATAATGATAATGGTAATAATGATAATGATGATGATAATATAATAATGATAATGATGATGATGATATAATAATAATATAATAATAATGATGATGATGATAATGATAATAATGATGATGATGATGGTAATAATGATGATAATGATGATAGTAATAATGATGATAATAATAATGATAATGATAATAATAATAATAATGTTAATGAAGATGATGATAATAATGATGATGATAATGATGATGATGATGTCGTGTAGGAAAACATAACTGTAATTATGACGGGTGCGCTTGATTCTCGCCCGAGTTTCCCTAGTTCGATCGCGGGTAGGTTTAGGGTGGATATTTTTCCGATCTCCCATGTCAACATATGTTACAAATCCTGTAATCCTTGTCAGCGTTCCGTGGGTTACGGAAATAAGATCACACCCAACATGTACACCCTAGAAAACGGAGTATGGCTGCCCACACGGCGGCGGTAAATAAACAAAACGGCTATACACGCTTTTAAAATGTTACGTGTCTATATAAGTGTGTGTTTGCGTGACTGAAACCTGATTGAATGACACAGGAAACGAATGATGAGCGCCCAATGACAGCTGTCTGTCGGCTCTACCAAGGTAGGCAGCCTGTTGGGCTAATGACTTCGTGTTTGTAAAGCACTCAGAACTTGGTCTTTAACCGAGGATAGGCGGTATATAAGTATTTATATTATCATCATCATCATCATCATCATGAAAATCTACCAATAAAAGTTATACCAGTCCACGCTGAAGATCATCCATGTCGGGCACCGCCGGAAGCTGTCTCATACCAAGCGCTCCACCTCAGCTAAACTTTCTCGTGGGATAAAGATAGCAAGACGCTTCCCACCTATATTGCTTCCTTTAGTACCTGTCTCTGCTTCCCACACATCAAGCCCCTCACTCCCACCCCTCACACACACACACACACACACACACACACACACACACACACACGAAAAGTAAAAAGGATCCCTGCCCTGTTTAACCACAAGACAATCCTCCCGTCTTTTCACCGGAGTCCGGCAGAAACGAGATGTCGTAGATCGAGACTCCATTGACGAGACACCTCCTTTCGGCAATTTACCGAACAATACCCCAACGGGCCGAAAACGGGTCCTGTGGCCGACTTGAAAGGCCAAGGCGCTGAATGAGAAGAAAAGCCAGCAACTTAAGGCCCACGCCAACCGATGGGCCAAGATATGCAGCGGTCTGAATGCCTGTCGTCTACCCGTGTTCCATTCTTGTTCTGGCCTCGTCGCCCCTTGTTTATACCTGATATGCACCTAGGTGGAGGTCAGGGGTGATTCTGTGAGGCTTTGTGTGGGCTCTGAAAAGGCTCTGGCGACCTTAAGGTGGTCTGGCCCCCGGTGTCTTTTCGGAGGCGTTGTGGGGCTTTATGGAGTGAATTGCTGTCCGTCATTGTTCGTCTCTTGTCGTCTGGAGTGTTCTTTTGGTGTGGTCGTCTTGTCCTAACACAGGATGGCCGAGGCCTCCCGCAAATGTTCAACTTTTATAGGTGTTTTGGATGCGAGATTAATATTATTGAAAAAATTGTAGAAGTAGCAGCATCAGTAGAACAGCGATAGCAGTAGCAGCATCAATAGTGGTAGTAGTGGTAGTTGTGGTTGGAAGAGGAGGAGCTGTTATTGTTGTTGTAGTCGCAACAACAGCAGCAGTAGTAGTGGGAAGACTGACTCGCACTGGTAGTAGTTCTGAAAGTAGTTGCTGTTGTATCTCATCATCTCTTGTATTATCATTCTTGGTACTGTATTGTAATACATTTTGCTGTAACAGATATCTCTGTGGTAATGCCGGTGATAATCATTATGCCTGTGTGTATCTTCAAACGATAGCAACTTGCTATGTCTGACAGCTTGTAGTGGGAACATTATTGAGACTCTCAGCGTGAAGTTGGTCTGTTTTCACACACTGTTGCCAGGACCGTAAAAAAGGGGTCGAAATGTCCACGTACAGTAGTGAAAATGTCCGAAATCCATTTTTTTGCTGCCACACTGTCTTCATGCACAGCTTTACACTGAAAACGTGTCATCCATATTCAGCATGCCAAAAAATAAACTCTCTTAACATAATATGGAGTAGAATGGAATAGAATATATCTTTATTACCAGATATACCGTGGTCACAAGGTATATTAGGGAGGTGTGGGGGTTGGGGATTGTACAGGTACAAACATAATTTGCTCAGACATGTCATTTTTGTCCTTCGTAAAACGAAGAACTCAACTGCTGCAGCGGCTTTGAGGAAGTCTTCGAATGTTCATATAGCAGAAGGTCGTCTTCATGACAATTATTCTGGGAAGAAATAATAATAAAAATAATGGTATTTATATAGCGCTGAATTTTGTGCAGAGATAAATCAAAGCGCTTTCGCACCAGTTATTTGCACGCATGCATAACTCTAAAACTGGAGAAACTGAAGACAAGGAAGAGGACAATTATTAATGATGAAACAGCGGTACTAAGAACATTCTATGTCAATATTTGCGATTGACGCAGTTCAGTCTTACCTTAATTGTTACTTGGTTGAAAAAAGAATTATAAGTAATGTTGCATTGTAAAAGTGTTGAGCTCCAGTTCAGTCTGAAGATGCCCGTTACATGAGTGCTTCATTATTATCATTAGTAGTAGTAATAGTAGTAGTAGTAGTAGTAGTAGTAGTAACAGTATCATTAGCATTATTATTATCATTATTCGCGTCATCATATATATATATATTATCATTATTATTCAGCATAGTATTCATTACTATTATTACTATTCTTCAGCTTTACATTCATCATTATTATCATCACTATTGTACAGAAAAACTTCGTTCAGATTACGGGAATAAAAGAAAGCGAAAAAAAGGTCATCAGTTTACATTCCACTTGCAGCAAGACATTGTGACCATCGTATTATGGGGTTTCATTGTCTTTTTGTTTCTTTTTTTTTTTTTTTGATAGCTTCGTGGTTATGCTTGATACGTACTTTCTGGTGTTTCTGCTAATGTTCTTTGAATAGCCTTGATCGTAATATCTAGGCTGCTTCACACTTACACCGACATTCTCTTCCTGTGTTGCTCCCACCCTCCTCTCTCTCTCTCTCCCTCCCTCTCTCTCTCCCTCTCTCCCTCTCTCTCTCTCTCTCACTCTCACTCTCTCTCTCTCTCTCTCTCTCTCTCTCTCTCTCGGTCGCTCAGTCATAACACGCACAAAACAAAGAACCACACCGCGTGCATGCGCGTGCGCGCGCACACACACACACACATATACACACGCACACACAGAGAATATACATATATCATATATACAAGCAATTGCACCCACGCACACGTGTGCGTACACGTGTAAACATAATTACATACAAAGAGGAAGAAAGGGGAAGCGGAACAGATGCACTGAAATAACTGAAAAAAAACAACACCGAAGATGACACATTTCGAGATTCTCCATATTTTTTTTTTTTTTTTTTTTTTTTTTAGTTTAGTAAAAAATATTTTTTAGTTTAGTAAATTATCAAAGAGTATCAGGTGCTATGTCCACTGACATTCTTTTTCTTCTTCATATTTTCATTTAATTATTATTTTAATAGTAGGAATGGTTGAGGGGTGCTGATTTTATAGCACATCGACCTACCAGCCGTCAACCATCTCATCTCTGGAGATTTGCTAATTCAAATAAATGATGAATGTTCAATGACACCACGATAGCTTCGCTGACTTGATATTCAACTTGACAGATTTTTTTTTCGATAGGCTTAGCATGTCGGTGACAGAGACAGCACACTCCGCTTGTAGTCATGATAGCAAAAAAAAAAAAAAAAAAACCCACACACACACGCACACACACACACACGCACGCACGCACGCACGCACACACACACACACACACACACACACACACACACACACACACACACACACACACACACATACACACACACACACACAAAGAAGAAGAAGAAGAAATAAATAATATTGTGTAGAAACAACAAGAAATATTTTGTCTGAGCGAACGTACGCCGAATTGGGTATTACCACCTTTATGGAAATTTGCTACTGTTTCTTTTCTTTCGTTCACATTGGTCCACTTCCAATCAATTTTACAGTGAGGTTTTGCGTGTTTCTTGTTTTGCCCAACTGTGGGTTTTGGCAGCTGTACTATGTATTCAGGCACAAATGTGGATGCGTGTAAAGGAGAGTATTTCGTTGACGCAAGAATACCCTGGCATAATTTTCGAGGTAGATTATCAGCGTGTACAAGCTTTTCGTTCAGTAGAAAAATCTGGTTGCCATTACAAAACATCCAAATGAGGCTTCGACGTCTGCTTGTTTTTGTTCTCTCTGTCTGTCTGTCTGTCTGTCTGTCTGTCTCTCTCTCTCTCTCTCTCTGTCTGTCTGTCTGTCTGTCTGTCTCTCTCTTTCTCTCTCTCTCTCTCTCTCTCTCTCTCTCTCTCTCTCTCTCTCTCTCGCATATACAAAACTGCGATGTGTTTCTCTGTAAGTCCTTTGAGAGAAGAAGCATTATCACTGATATCATATAGTAAAATTGTACAACATTCATAAATAACATTTGTAGGTATATTTATTGTGTACAGTGTTACTTAAAATTGTGTGTTATTTGTGTTTAGCTTTAAAGTAGGGTCATGGCATTTCTTGAATATAACATCGTTATCATTATCATTATCGTTATCATTATCATTATCGTTATCATTATCGTTCTCTCTCTCTTTCTCTCTCTCTCTCTCTCTCTCTCTCTCACACACACACACACACACACACACACACACACACACACACACACACACACACACACATACAAAACTGCGATGTGTTTCTCTATAAGTCCTTTGAGAAAAGAAGCATTATCACTGATATCATATAGTAAAATTTACAACATTCATAGATAACATTTGTAGATATATATTTATTGTGTGCAGTGTTACTTAACATTGTGTATTATTTGTGTTTACCTTTAAAGTAGGGTCATGGCATTTCGTTATCATTATCATTATCGTTATCATTATCGTTTCTCTCTCTCTCCTCTCTCTCTCTCTCTCTCTCTCTCTCCCTGTCTGTCTGTCTGTCTGTATGTCTGCCTGTCTGTCTGTCTGCCTCTCAATCTCATCCACTCTCTTTCTCTCTCTCTCTCCCTCTCTCTCTCTCTCTCCCTGTCTGTCTGTCTGTATGTCTGCCTGTCTGTCTGTCTGCCTCTCAAACTCATCCTCTCTCTCTCTCTCTCTCTCTCTCTCTCTCTCTCTCTCTCTCTCTCTCTCTCCTATCCGACAAAGCATCCCAGTCTGGTTCCTGGCACTGGACATCCAAATTGAAGCTTCAAAGGTTTTCTTTCAATGATAATCATTTTGCTCCGCACCCCCCTACGCACCCCCTCTTTCTTTCTCTTTCTTCCCCCACCCCCTCTCCCCCTCAATAAAAAAAAAACCCCACGCCAATCTATATTTTTTATTTCGAACGCTAGACAAAGGTGTCATCTGAAGACCTTTGGCAGGCCTGTCTGTAAACAAGCTAAGATGGCCTGCTTCCTCCCACACAAACCACTCGTCCCCCCCATCCCATGCCCTCTCCATCCCATTCTTTTCTTTTTTAACAGCCTGAGCTCTGCCTACGATGACAATGCAAAGCAGCAGCGGTCCACTTTTTTTTTCTGAGGGAAGGATAAAAAGAAGCTTTAAAAAAAAGTCTGAAAAGAAGGAAAGAAGAAGAAGATAAAAGAAGGTCGTTGCAGCGGGACAGCGATGTACTGTACCCGACAAGGGACGGGTGGGGAGGAGGAGGTGGTGGGTATTGTGTGGAGAGGTCGTTGCTGACCATTGCACCTGCCCTCCCACACCAACCCCCCCACCCGCATCCTCCACTGACCCCTTCAGTGTCCGACCCCTCATCTTTCCCCGGGCGTTCATACATGTGGTCAAGTCTTCTGGTACAGGACGCGGTACGACTTCCTCCAGCGAAGGCCGTGAGAAACTGACCTTTCTTGGCCAATCACCCGCAACGTTAGAAAGACAGCGGTGGGTGGGGGAGGCAGCGGGAGGTGAGGGAGGGGTGGATGGGGGAGGGGTGGAGAGGGGGGGGGCAAAGCCCGGGCGTTTCCGCACGGACCCCCCTTTTGTCCGCGACTCTACCTATTCTTCTCCTTATCTGTCTAAACTGGATGGGGGTGCATTCACCCTGAATTAAGGATGCCCATGCACCGGTCTTGCCTCCCTCCCCTGACACCCCCTGTCTTGGTGTCCCCTTCTCTTTTCCTCCCATACTCCCTCCTTCCTTCCTTCCTTCCTGTCCACCTGCTTCTGCAGCGTGGGGTCGTCTTTCTCACGGTCCGCGCTTTTGACCAAGATGTCGTAAAGCTGTTCCTGTGCGGGCGGACCTACCTCCCCATTCTTTGGCACCTATTTGGGTTCTTAACGAGAATTCTGTTGGGCTGTAAATCGGTTCGTATAGGATATCGCCTGTGGTGTACACTATGTGTCGGTTTTTGTCGGGAGACTGGAGGGGTGAGGTTTATGGTGTCGTCTTTCAGTGTTTATCCTTACTGCCATGACTGACACTTCCTTGATCAGTTTGCTTCTTTTCCCTACCTCTGTTTCTGTCTGTCTCTCTCTGTCTGTCTGTCTTTCTCTCTCTAATGCTCTTTTCCTCCCATCTCTCTCCCTCACTTTCGCTCTCACACACCTTTACTTATTTTGCGTTTGAAAAGCGACAGGTGTTCCAGAAAGAGGAATGAAATATACCAAGGAAAGATAGATTCACATTCACATACATCTGCGCGCGCTAGCATGCACGCACACACACACGAATACACACAGATGGATAGGCTCTTAGGTTGGGAGGGTCCTGGATTCAAATCACATAAGGACTTACATTGTTTTCTTCTCTTCCTTTCCATTAAACCTTGAAAGATGGCCTAGGGGCTGGTCTTTCGAATGAGACAGACGTATTAGGATCACATATGCTGTATGCTCTTAGCGCACGTAAAAGAACATTGGTTTTAAGAGGGTTGTCTGTTTATGTTTGCGTTTTTTAATATCCAACTAGTTGTCTGTTGATTCTTTTTTTTTTTTTTTTTTATCCAACTAGATTGGAAAACAGACAAGTAAAATAATATGTATTAGTGGGTCTACAATGTGGAGATGTTCCATCCTCAAGGAAATATGCCCGAATTTCACGCAATATATACTTTGGTAAGAAAATAATACAATACGATACAACACAATACAATACAACGGAAAACAACATCACAATGAATACAACACAAAGCACACCAATACAACACAAAAGAACACGATACAGAAGAGTACAATACAATACAATACAATGCAACAGAATACAACACAAGACACGTGAGTTCATTCCAAAACCAGGTAGTTTCAGTTTCAGTTTCTGAAGGTGGCGTCACTGCTTTCGGACAAATCCTTATACGCACCACCACGTATATCAGGCAGATGC
>NC_134879.1:18161235-18198735 GCF_041734735.1 Babylonia areolata
TTGTATGTAGGGTCTTTGGTCAAACATTTAGATTGTCCGAAATGACTCGCTGCCTGAATTTTCCCAGAGCTGTTACTGAGAGTAGCAGCAGTGGTAGTGGCAGCAGCAGTGTACCATTGTATGTGATGTAAAGTCTGGGCAGTCCGAAGCGACACAACTTCCCCATCCCATTTGCGCACCCAACAGACTCAGCCAGAATTACCCCTGGCTGGGATTTCCGGGTCGCCAAACATTACAGCTTGACTGGTGAGAAAAGGATGCAGTGGGCAGGAGACTAGGGAAGAGGGGTGTATTCTGAAAGTCCCAGGACTTCACCCCCAGCAATGCAGAACTTTTCAGTGCGGGAAGGAGAACACAGCACACTTTGGAACGTCAAAAAACTATACACTTACCATCGCATTGCTCGTCGAAACTTTTAAGCTTTGTCATGCTTGAGCAGGAATGGAATGACTGAAGAGAAAGGAGTGGATTGAAACCAGAATGCCACTCGCGGGTACGTAACTTTGGGGATATATCTATATAAAGTATCCCCAAATCGCCAACAAATTCTGTCGCCTAGTGTGTAAATTCAATAACATCAGCTTTCCAGCTCAAGAACCAAGTCAAGAACCTTGCTGCCGCCCAAAACACACTGTCCGTGCAAAAAAAAAAAAAAAAGGAAAAAAAAAAGTCAGACTCTGTGTTATAAGTGCATAAACAAATCTAACCCCACCTATCTTATGACTGCCTTCTCCTCCAGCTCTCTGCGATCAGCTTCAGAACCACTCGTGTCCGCGTTCTCAGATTCAAACAACCCATTGTCGTTCGCCGCTTTTCCTCTGTCTCTGGACCTGACTCTTGGAACGAGCTCACTCTTTCGCTTCGTCAAATCTCTGCACTCAGCTCTTTCAGGTTTGACCTTAAAACCCAGCTCTGTCCAAAATGGCTCTTCTCTACCCCCCTCTTTCCGGCCTACAGCCTCTTGCTTTCTGTATTTCTCAGTCTTTCCTTTTGTCCTGACTCAAGGTTATGCATGTGTGTGAATGACTGGTGTGAATGCGTTTTGATTTGTTTCTGCACAAGATTCAGCGTTACGTAAATACATTTATCAATATTATAATTATTTTCACCATCATCATCGTCATAATCACCATTAGAACATTAAAAAAAAATACATTTCTGCTTTCTCATTGTTTGATATTTTGCTGCCGGGCTTAGTTGACGTCCAAGCTGTCAAACTAATTTATACAACAACGAAAGCAAACTGTTTGTTCACAAGCACATCCCGCACCACCTGTCTTCCTTTTGATGCCTCTGTCATGTAAAAGAGATCATTACAGACATCAAACCGCAGCGCACGTTGCATTACTGCAGTTTAATGTAGGGAATACTCGCTGCGTTGTTCGAATTAACTGAAAACAGTTTAAATATATTCTTTCCGAGTGAAACGTTTGAGCCTATCACAACAACAACAACAAACAAGAGAGGCAAGGCCTTCAAGACTCACTTGTGATGCACTTTAAAAAAATCTAATCGTTAAAATGTGTTCTGTCTTTGTTATTATAAAGCTTCGGGGTATAAAATTAAAAAAAAATAAAAAAAGAAGTCCTAACCAGATTCGAACCCCGCGTGTTCGGGTGAGAAGAAACTGTCTTACCCATTACACTATCGTGGCTCCTTAACTGACGTTCTAAAATTTAATATTTGAACATACTTTTTTTAAAGGGCGATAAATCAGTTGCGGTATTCGCAGTGAGAACGCTGTTTAAATCATATTATTCTGGTGTATCTTGGGCATTCAAAAAATCTTTAAGGGCAATAAAAAAAATTATTTTTAAGTCCGCGGTAAAGGAGACGTGGCTATCGCCGCAATCACACTGCAACATTTAGCCGTTTTCTCTAGATCTAGATAGATGTACAAGTTTAGTTACACCCGCCGGGAATGTAGTACGACACAGTCGATTCAATTTCTCATTTATGTTCATTCTAGTTTTATAGTTTTAAAGTTGATATGAAAATTTAGTATTTTGTTAAACTTATAACATGTAGAGCCAAGTACAAGTACTTCTAAACGTCGTAAAAAGTGAAAAGGACTTCATTTTGAGAAAAGTCAAGACTGGAAATTTTTTCGTTTCATCGTGATTAATTCAAGGGTATTAACTCGCATGGTTTACAGTTTTTAACTGTGAATTCCGACTGATTCCGTGAATATTTTTATGGCAGTTTGGGGCATAATCCAGTAAGTGATGAGGCGTTCACAAATCTTTCTCTGAATAAATATTTAATGGTCTCCTTCTCCAACTTTCCATCACATGTTATCGTGTATTGTCCATTGAATATAGGATTGAACAGGCAGGTCAACAACTTGAAACAAAATGGCGTTGTTCGCGTTCGCGAAGAATATGAGCACGCGCTTTGAATGTGTATAACTATGTGTACGCAACTGATTTTTGCCCATGACCTTCAGGGCTCAACCAATAGATCTGTAAAATCCACTCGTCGTAATGATTTTAGTATTTTCCGAAAAAGACCACTTGAGCGAATGAACACAGTGAAAGCCCTGTACACTGAGAGTAAAACACACAAGTTTTTTTTTTTATGTATTGAGTATAATTTCAAAATGTAATGTTTAAGATGAGAAAGATCAGTTTAAAGCAAATTAAGTCCCCTAGCAGTAATTACAGATTAATTTCCCTTTTTTACTATTTGCACCAAAACGTTTGCAAAATAAATAAAACTTCCATGCTTAGCAAAAGAAGTTCCTGTTTGAACAAAAAATGATAATAATGACTGCTCTTGTTGTGTCAGAATATCAGATCAAAGTGCCAAGTTTAGAGAATACAAAAAATATAAATATAACAGTAAATGCAGTTTGCATATAATTTGGCTTCTTTTTATTATTTTTTTGTGTGCCCATCCCAGAGGTGCAATATTGTTTTAAACAAGATGACTGGAAAGAACTGAATTTTTCCTATTTTTATGCCTAATTTGGTGTCAACTGACAAAGTATTTGCAGAGAAAATGTCAATGTTAAAGTTTACCACGGACACACACACACACACACACACACACACACACACACACACACACACACACACACACACACACACAAACAAACAACCGAACACCGGGTTAAAACATAGACTCACTTTATTTACACAAGTGAGTCAAAAATGAAGGGCAGTTTTGATGTGTTCTTCTCTCTTCATTTCAGTCGTAATGTGAGCGATTGCAGTGATGATTGAAGGATGTAGTTGTTCGCATCGCAGTAATTGCGGCACGTTGAGCGCAGTCCGTCCTCACTTGAAAGGATAACTTCTTTTTTTTTCAGCAAAAAGCCTTAACCAAAACAACATCATTGTAGTATGTTCATATCAGCTTCAGTTTTAGTTTCTCAAGGAAGCGTCACTGCGTTCGAACAAATCCATATACACTACACCACATCTGCTAGGCAGATGCCTGAAAGCAGCATAACCCAGCGCGCTGGTCAGGCCTTGTGTGCATGCTTATGTATTTGTGTACCTATCAGAGTGGATTTCTTTTTACATAATTTTGCCGGAGGACAATACTTTTCTTGCCATGGGGTTCTTTTTCAGTGCGCGAAGTGCGTGCTGCACACGGGACCTCGGTTTATCGTCTCATCCGAAAGACTAGACGCTCAGTTTGATTTTCCAGTCAAACTTGGGAGAAAGGGCGAGAGCGGGATTCGAACCCACACCCTCACGGACTCTCTGTATTGGCAGCTGAGCGTCTTAACCATTCTGCCACCTTCCTCATATCAGCACAAGACCCCACCAACAATCACATACATCTCTGATCGTCAAAGTATGTTAACTCACCACACACACACACACACGTCCACCAAACATCGATTCGTCCGTCCACCCATCTGTCCCTCCGTCAGTCCATGTAAGTTACGAAAATTATTGAATCACATTGTAGTCATACGCGTTACCACACATAACCACATAATTGATAAACATAGTCATACAAATTACTACGTGTGTACACATTATTGATGCACATATTTATACACATCACAACACATGTCTGCATTATTGATACACATTGTCATACATATCACAACACATATCGTCAATATTGATACACATACGCATTACCAGTCATGTTCACATTACTGATACAGATTGTCATACATATTACAACACATACCCACAATATTGATTCACATACCCATTACCAGTCATGGCCACATTATTGATAGAGACAGCCATACATATTACTTATACATATAGTCATAGGCTTCACAACACGTGTCCACTTTATTAATACACATTGTCATACGCATTACCACACATGTCAACTGATACACATAGTCATAGGCTTCACAACACATGTCCACATTACTGATGCACATTGTCATACGCATTACCACACATGTCCACATCGGTATGTGCAGAGACACACGACACAGACGCATCATCATCCCCTCCCCTTCCCCCCCCCCCCCCCTGTCCACACACCCGACTGTCCACTTCTCCCGTCTCACCTTTGACCATCCCCACCCCGCGTGCGTGTTTATGCACAAGTCATCACGCTCTGTAACATCGTTAGAAATTAGAACTATTGTTAGGATCAGTTTGAAATTAAACTATAGACTCGGAAGACAAAAAAGAAAAGACGAAGAAGTATAGTAAGGTCTCGAGGAGCAATTATCATGGATATGGACGTTTCTTGGTTTACTGCTGTGTAGTTTTGTTTTTATATATATATATATATATATATATATATATATATATATATATATATATAATGTGCGTGTAACACTGATAATAATAATAATAATAATAATAAAATGCAGGCTTATATAGCGCCGTACCCCCATCTCAAATGGGGCTCACCGCCGCTTTACAATAAGATATGCAAATTTAAGACTGAGTGACATAAAAAATATTTATAAAAGATAAAATAGAATAAAAATGAAATAAAATCAAATAGAATAAAATAATTAAATAGACATGGTCTCGTATCAAATTTGTTAAAAATACATATTTCAGACTATCTCACATCAGGCTGGCTAAAATCTACTTATTTCAAACTTACTGAAGTGACATATATAATACACAGACACACACACACATATATATGTATACATACACATACACATATTATATATATATATATATATACACACACATATATATATATATACATGTATATATACATACACACACATGCATTCATATACACACACATATATACATACACATATACACACACATATAAACATACATACATATACATACATACACATACGCACACATACACCCCCTGCCCCCCCCTCCCCCTCCTCCCCCCCCCCGCCCCCCCCCCCCCCTCCCCCCCCCCCCCCCCACACACACGCACGCATATAATATTATATGTATAAAAACCAGTGGCTTGAAGAAGTGTGCAAATGTCTGTGTATGTCAAGATGCAGAAATCGCTGTACTTGTTCAGTATTCATATCACAGACAGAAACAATCCACGTAAGTCACCTTTGACCATCCCCACCCCGCGTGCGTATTTATGCACAAGTCATCACGCTCTGTAACACCGTTAGAAATTAAAACGATTGTTAGGATCAGTTTGAAATTAAACTATAGACTCGGAAGACAAAAAAGAAAAGACGAAGAAGTATAGTAAGGTCTCGAGGAGCAGTTATCATGGATATGGACGTTTCTTGGTTTACTGCTGTGTAGTTTTGTTTATATATATATATATATATATAATGTGCGTGTAACACTGATAATAATAATAATAATAATAATAATAATAATAATAAAATGCAGGCTTATATAGCGCCGTACCCCCATCTCAAATGGGGCTCACCGCGCTTTACAATAAGATATGCAAATTTAAGACTGAGTGACATAAAAATATTTATAAAAGATAAAATAGAGTAAAAATGAAATAAAATCAAATAGAATAAAATAATTAAATAGACATGGTCTCATATCAAATTTGCTACATATAAATATACATATTTCAGACTATCTCACATCAGGCTGGCTAAAATCTACTTATTTCAAATTTACTGAAGTAACATATATAATACACACACACACACACACACACACACACACACACACACACACACACACACACACACACACACATACATATGTATACATACACATACACACACATACACATATTATATATATATATATATATATATGTATGTATATATATACACACACATATATATATATATACATGTATATATACATACACACACATGCATTCATATACACACACATATATACATACACATATACACACACATATAAACATACATACATATACATACATACACATACGCACACATACACCCCCCCCCCCCCCCCACACACACACACACACACACACGCACGCATATAATATTATATGTATAAAAACCAGTGGCTTGAAGTAGTGTGCAAATGTCCGTGTGTGTCAAGATGCAGAAATCGCTGTACTTGTTCAGTATTCATATCACAGACAGAAACAATCCACGTAAGTTATCTCACAAGGAGTTTCGCCAGTCGCTTTAGCTATCCACGATGTGCAACAGACACAGTACACCTGCACAGGATCGCACCTGCTGAATGCTGAATAGGGCGAGACCCGTTTTGCCGTGCTCATACTGAGGGGCTGCGCCTGCACCTGCACCGAAGAACACCAGGACGGAGTTTCCCCCTTCCTCCGATCTACTCTACTACCCAGTCGCCACTTTCGTCAATATCTTGCAGGGGGAAAAAAAAATTCCACACCCCCCTCTCCCCCGCCCTCACCTCCACCACCATCCACTCCGAATATAACGTGTGTCCGTCGTCGCCATTTTCCCCCCCCTCTCATCTAACTTTTAAAACCTCTGCGCTCACGTACATAAGCGATCGTTTCGGGATCCAGGGCGGAATGGGGGGTTAGGGTGTGTGGGGGTGTTGGGGGGGGGGGGGGGAGGGGGGGGTATAGTCTGAATTATGGCTTAAATACGGTGGCGAATCTGATTATGAGATAAATCTTTTTCTTTCTTTCTTTTCTTTTTTTTCACAGAGACTCCGACGCGACAGGATCGCAGTATTTTTCTATTTTCCACCTTTTTCACCCCCAACTTCCATTAGAAAGGTCAAGAGAAATTGGTTTCTTGGCTCGTAGTTGAGGATTTCTTTACTGCATACGTGCAGGGTTTTTTTTGTTTGTTTGTTTTGTTGTTGTTGTTTTTTGTTTTTTTTTTGGGGGGGGGGGTTTCAGCTAGCGTGAGAGAAAAGAAGTGGGGCGTGTAAATTGCCCTTTGATGCAGCCGTTTGAACTTTTGACTGAGAGCACCTGTTTTGATTGTATCAGACATTGCGGATATCCGGTGAAAGGTGGCATGCACCGTTGTCAAGCTTCGATAGTTTTTGAAAGGAGACCAGGGCTGTTTGCGAACATCGCTAGCGAGCAGCACAAATATCGAACTTAAAAAGAAAACGAAAAAAAAACAGCCCCAAATATCTAGCCTCTCACCCCCTTTCCTTGCATCATTCTTCTTCTTCTTCTTCGTTCGTGGGCTGCAACTCCCACGTTCACTCGTATGTACACGAGTGGGATTTTACGTGTATGACCGTTTTTACCCCGCCGTGTAGGCAGCCATACTCCGCTTTCGGGGGCTTGCATCATTTCAAAGGTGAAAATAAATTGTTTTCAAGTCTTACGGATGACGCTTTCCAGCAGCAACACCACCGTCTCCCTCTCCCTCTCCCTCTCTCTCTCTCTCTCTCTCTCTCTGTCCCCCTTGCATGTGCGCGATTCTCCGCGCGCGCGATCACACACACACACACACACACACACACACACACACACACACACACACACACACACACACACGTTCAACAGAGCCACCAGTCTCTCTCTCTCTCTATATATATATATATATATATATATATATATACATATACAGACGACAATTCGTGTACGAGAAAGAAGAAAAAAAAAGCACTGACCCCATCCTCTCCTGTCACCCTCACCCCCAACTTCCGCTCTTCATTCTCCTCCACCTTCATACCCACCCCCATCCCACCCCGCTTACTCTCCACCCTCCCTCCCTCTCCCTCCCTCCCTGTATACATACACACAAAACTCAGGGGCCGTCAGGGAGGGAAGAGGGGGCGGGGGGGGGGGGGGGCGGGTAGTGGGAAGGGGTGGGAGGGGCAGTAGTACTAAGATGAAGGAAAATGAAGATGGACACCACATTTATTTCCCACCCACCACCACTCCCTTTGCAGCAGCACCTTCCTGGCAGGGGAGGTGGAGAAGGGGGAGGAGCGGTGTGGGTGGGGGGGTAGGGGGAGTTAATGATCACCTCATGAAGGAGACGGTCTACATTTACACCTTGCCAGACAGCTGCTGCGGTCGGACTTGGTGGCCACTTGCTGGTGTGAAACTGCCCTTGAGAAGCTTTCCATCCTCACTCCATCCCCACCCCCCTTCACCCACCAGCCCCCCCCCCCCCCCCCCCCCCCCCGCCCCCTACCGCCTTCTCCTCCACCTCACCCCACCCCCCACCCCGCCCCCCGCACACACCCCTCCCTCCCAACCTTTTCCTCCACCCCCATTTCCAGGGCCCCCTGCTTCCCTCTGTTGCTCTGGTTTCTTGTCTGCTTGTCCGTCTATGTGTCTACAGGGTCTGTCTGTTCTCTCTCTCTCTCTTCTCTCTCTCTCTCTCCTCTCTCTCTCTCTCCCTCTCCTCTCTCTCTTTCTCTCCTCTCTCTCTTTCTCCTCTCTCTCTCTCCTCTCTCTCTTTCTCTCCTCTCTCTCTTTCTCCTCTCTCTCTCTCTCCTCTCTCTCCTCTCTCTCTCTCTCCTCTCTCTCTCTCTCCTCTCTCTCCCTCTCTCTCTCTCTCTCTCTCTCTCTCTCTCTCTGTGATGGTTTCTGTGTCTCCTGTCTCTCTGTCCATGTCTGCATCGCAGTGTCTCTGACTGTCTGGTTATGTTCTGTGTCTGTCTGCAGGTCTGTTTCTCTCTCTTTCTCTCAGTCCCTCTCTCTCTCTCTGTCTGTCTGTCTGTCTGCCTCTCTCTGTCTCTGTATCTGTCTCTCTCCCTGTCTCTGTCTCTCTCTCTCCCTCTCTCTCTTGGCTCTGCCAGTCCTAAACTAAAAGCATTAGTCGTGGTTCCCCCCCCCCCCCCTTTTTTTTTTTTTTTTTAAAGAGAGCCTGTTATATTCCGTGGATATTGTTTTGTTCTTTTTGTTTTAGTGTTGGTATGACATGTGTGCAACACATGTATCCCAAATGTATACAGATTGGCGATCTCACTTTCGAAGTCTTGAGGCCTCTGTCTGTCTCTCTCTCTGTCTGTCTGTCACACACACACACACACACACACACACACACACACACATACACACAAACGCACGCACGCACGCACGCATAAACACACACGAATGCGCGCACACACACACATACACACATACGCGTGCGCGTATAACATGCACACATTAATTTACACAAAAGACATGTTTGCAGGCATCTTCTGCCTCCATCTCTCTCGCTCTCTCTCTCTGTCTGTCTGTCTGTCTCTCTGTTTCTGTCTCTCCCTCTCTTGACAGTAATACCACCTCAGTCTATCCCCCCCCCACCCGCTCATTCATCCTTCTCTTCACCCCTCTCCTTCCCACTCCGACAAAGTAACATCAGAAAGATATCATCGCAGCCGCCAACTCTCCCGAGCACAGAAAAGACATTACGTCGCTGAACCATGAACAAGAGATTTATCTTAAACCCGTTACGCGGTAACACACCAAGGGTTTAAAAAAAAAAAATCAATTAAAAAAAAAAAGGTGGAAAATAGAAAAATACTGCGATCCTGTCGCGTCGGAGTCTCTGGGAGAAAAAAAAAAAAGAAAGAAAAAGATTTATCTCATAATCAGACTCGCCACCGTATTTAAGCCATACTTCAGACTATACCCCCATCCCCTCCATCCCTTCCCCCCCCCCCCCCCACACACACACATACACCCACACACCCTAACCCCCCCCATTCCCTCCTGGATCCCGAAACGATCGCTTATGTACGTGAGCGCAGAGGTTTTAAAAGTTAGATGAGAGGGGGGAAAATGGCGACGACGGACACACGTTATATTCGGAGTGGATGGTGGTGGAGGTGAGGGCGGGGGGGGGGGGGGGGGGGAAGGGGGAATTTTTTTTTCCCCCCTGCAAGATATTGACGAAAGTGGCGACTGGGTAGTAGAGTAGATCGGAGGAAGGGGTTTTTTTGGCTTGGCTTGGCTTGGCTTGGCTTGGCCAGGCTATCGGCGTCAGTGGTGGCTGCGAGCGAGGCTGGGAAACAGAAGCCATAATTTTCACGTTGTCTTCCGCCCCAATCTGAGCACGACGGAGCCTGGGGCGGTTATTAATCAGAAGAGGACCCCCTCGAGCGAGGCGCGGGCGAATCTATCACAGGTTAGCGGGACAATTGACAGGGTCGATCCATCTTACCGCGACACCGGTTGGGGGGTTTGGTGGAGAATATGTGGAAGTGGGAGGGAGGGGGGAGGAGGAGGAAAAAGCTGCTGCTACTACTTTTTTTTTTCTTTTTTCTTTTTTTCTCTCGTCGACACTCGTTCGTTGTTGAAGGAACCTTGGTAAGCTGGGTGCAGCAGCGTCGAACGTGGTTGCCTGTGGGCCTGGTCGCTTGTGTTTCTTTGAAGTCTTTTTTTTTTTTTCTTCTTTGTTCCTTATTCTTCTTCTTTCTTTTTTTTTTATCCTCAGGTTACTACGAAGTCGGTGAACTGTCCTTCGTTCATCGTTCTTTGTTTCCGTTATTCCCTTTATTCGTTCTTCATTCATTCATTCTTTCTTTCATGATTTTTTTTTTTTTTTTTTTAATATAATTACCCTCCGGTTACTTTTGATTCCTTTAATTCTTTGCGTATGTTCTTCCTTCATTTGTTCTTCCTTTCGTTTCTTTCTTTCTTTTCTTTTTTTTTACTTCTTTTTTCTATATTATTATATGGTTACTGCTAATTCGATGAACTGTCGTTCTTCTCTGATGATGATTTGATTCTGCTCTTCCTTTATTAGTTCCTTTCTTCTGTTTTCTTTTCTGTTTTTAATTGTCCTCCACTTACCTACTAGATCGGCGAAATGTCGTTCTTCCTTCAGTATTTTTTTGCCTTCGCTCTTCCTTTATTCAGTCTTTCCGTCATCTATCTGAAAATTGATTTATTATCATTCTGTTAGTGTCCCAGTCTTTCTGTCTCTCATGTCTGTCTACGTTTCGTTTTTGTTTTTGTTTTTCTTGTTGTTTTTTTATCTTCCCGTCTCCCTTCACACATCTCTCTCTCTCTCTCTCTCTCTCTCCCTCTCCGGCTCTCTCTATCTCTTTCTCTCTCTCTCTGTCCTTACCCCAGCCCCTCTCTCCCTCTGTGCCTGTATCCGTCTTTGTCTCTGTCTTTCTCTCTCCCTCCCCCCTGTGTGTGTGTACCCCCCCCCCCCACGCCCCCCACCCCCGATCCCCCGCCTACCCCCCATTTCCCATGTTTCACACTTCAGTCATCCCTGATTGCCTTGCTCTTTGCCTTATGTCCTATCATCTGCCCGGCATAGTTTTTCAATCATCGTCCCTCTCGTCATAAGTCACCGTCTGTAATTTCGTTTTTCTTTCATCTGACCCATTTTGCCTCTCTCTCTCTCTCTCTCTCTCTCTCTCTCTCTCTCTCTCGACTAAAAGAGCAAAATGAATGGAGACACTCTTGCCTGGTAGCATACGTCATACACAAGAAAGAGAGACAGAGACAAGAAGAGAGAGAGACAGACGGAGAGAGAGAAAGGGATATGAAAAAGCAATGAATTCTCATTTTTGTCGTCCAATGTTAAAGAAGAAAAAAAAGGAACTGTCAGCGACATTACAACTGCACCTCCTAGTGAATAATTTACTAATTATCAAGAAGAATTTTTATGCTCAACGACTGGTTTATTTGCACATAATTTGTTAAAATGATGCATCGTAAGGAAAAAAATCAAAAACAAAAACAGCATTTGTTTCTGCGCCCGAGCAAAGAACTAGAAGAAGAACAGTAAACATAGAGAAATGTGCATGAATTTCTAAAGCCAAATTCAAATTATTGCCGAAAAATATCACCACACTTTGTTCGCGGCGATGCGTACTATGATGTGTGGAGCTGTGCTAAATTAGTGAAAGACAGACTGTTGACTCATCGAATTCGTCCATTTGTCCATGGGTGTGAGGAGGAGATATTTGTTTGATGTCTTGTCACACGGGCTGGTTGATATGGACATCCAGTTCGAGTATTAATTTTCACGTTTGAATGTTAGCTTTTGAAAACAAATAAGCAGAAGGTACAGTGAACTGGTAGAACAGGACAGGTGGAGGGTGGATTCAAAGATGAATATTTGGAGGAGGAAGTTTGTTTAATGTCCCGTCACACATATCGGTGATTGAACACATTTTGTTAAAGTATTTATGAATACATTTGAGTATTATCGGTTAGAAGGGGTGGGAGATGTGAATGAATGTAGGGTTGGGGGAAACTGGGCAAATGAGGGTGAAATGTGGGTGAAATTTGAAAAAAAGAAAAAAAATCTAAATACAATTACAGGAAATTCGTAAAAGAGAAGTCGTTAAACTGACAAGCGAAACAACTGATATTGAATGCAAAAAGTCAAAAACATCAACGTTCTCAGTCACTTGTGAAGACTCACTTTCATGTACATAAGGCTTCATCAAGCTACAGTGAAAAATTATGTGCTCAATTGTCAGGTTACTAAAGCATATGCACTTGACATTAGAACAATACTTGGTCCGTAATGAATTTGATAATAGTCTGAGAGCTAAACTCAGAATTGGTCTGCGAATCGGACCAAAGTCTGAGAGAGTCAACTGACGAGGTTTTAGACTTGAATTCAAGCACCTATAAAAGTCTCTTTCTAGTATATTGCTTATTTCCTTGTATGACAATGGGCAATATACTTTTATACTATCTATATGATTTTTTGCTCCCATTTTTGCTGCCCTGTCTGCTTGGTCGTTATAAAGGAATCCAGTGTGGGATGGTAGCCAACAAAAATCAACATTTGACCCTTCACAAATTGGGAGTGTACCTAATTTCAAACAATATTTGGAGAAATAAATAGAATTAGCTGTTTTTGGGAGCAGCCCGCCCTGAAGTCAAACGCACCTTGAACAGTAAGGACAGTGGATACATGAAGGGCACAACGTCTGCGTGACGGGCGCAATAGCCGAGTGGTTAAAGCATTGGACTTTCAATCTGAGGGTCCCGGGTTCGAATCTCGGTAACGGCGCCTGGTGGGTAAAGGGTGGAGATTTTTCCGATCTCCCAGGTCAGCATATGTGCAGACCTGCTAGTGCCTGAACCCCCTTAGTGTATATCCGTAAGCAGAAGATCAAATACGTACGTTAAAGATCCTGTAATCCATGTCAGCGTTCGGTGGGTTATGGAAACAAGAACATACCCAGCGTGCATGTCCCCGAAAGCGGAGTATGACTGCCTACATGGCGGGGTAAAAAGGGTCATACATGTAAAAGCCCACTCGTGTACATACGGGTAACGTGGGAGTTGCAGCCCTCGAACGAAGAAGAAGAAGACAACGTTTGTGTTGCAACAGATGGTTGGGCTACTTAATATAGAAAGATGGACTGTGGTCAGTGGTTCCGATGAAGGCGAGAGACACAGCCCATCTTTGTGATTCTAAATCTGGCGATGAATGTTGTTGTAATACCTGGCTACTAGTAGGCATGCGCTGCGATAATAATTATCTTCGTCATTTTCAACCTTACGGTCTTTGATCGAACTGTCGCTGTCTGTAAATTGACGCCAGCTTTGTGAGATGTCAAGCCTTGTGAAGAACAGTTTCAGTAGCTCAAGGAGGCGTCACTGCGTTCGGACTAATCCATATACGCTACACCACATCTGCCAAGCAGATGCCTGACCAGCAGCGTAACCCAACGCGCTTAGTCAGGCCTTGAGAAAAATACAACAACAAAAACAAAACAAAACAAACAGTATCCGTTTATTCATGTTTCTCTCTGTATCTGTGATTGTCTGTCTGTCTCTGTCTCTGTCTGCCTGTCTATCTGTCTCTCTCTCTCACTGTATCTTTCTGTCTCTCTCCCTCTGTTTCTCACTCTCTCTGACTGTTTCTCTCTCTGTGTTTCTCTCCCTCTCATTCTATTTTTTCTCTCCATGTTCATGTCCTGGGCGGTTACTCTGTCATCTCTGTGAACATAGAGACAGATCAAGAATAGAATCAATATCACTACATCATAAAGGTTCCTTGTTACCAGTTACCCACGTTCTACCATTTTTTTTCTGATAGCCCAAACATGCACATATCAAGTTCTAAAAGTCAGAGTCTGGTGTGAATCATATATAGGATATTTATTTCATCACCATCATCATCAGCAGCAGCAGCAGCAGCATAACCACCACCACCATCATCATCATAAAGATGATACATTATTTTCATTGTCATTATCATCATCATTATCTCATCTCATCTCATTTGATGATGATGATTATGACGACGATGATGATGTGCATTTATTGAGTGCTTACCCGATGGCTCTCTTGTAATGAGAGTGTGTGTGCATTATGGCCAATCAAAGCAGTATGGGATCGCGTGATGTATTGGTGCACCCCCTTGTCTCTCTCTTGGAATCAACAACAACTCTGAACTCTTTCAGAGCTCCTCGGACATAATCGAAGAGAAAATAAAATGGCAGAGAAAATAGGAAGACCACTATTCACCCCATTGAACAACGCGGTCTTCACCGAACCAAGACCCAAGCCGTGAACAGCTTGACCTGAAGGACTCTTTGCCAATAAGTTGCTTTACTCCTCTTGTCAACAAAGACCAGACTGTAATTTTTTTTATCGAAAAATTAGGGAGAGAAGTAACGATTCTACTTTGCCTCTGTGTGTTTGTGTGTGTGTTGTGTGTGTGTGTGTGTTTGTGCGCGCGCGTGCGTGCGTGTATGTGTCCGAGCGTGTGGATAAGTATAGTTCTATTGGACGCAAACCTTATTTGCTGGTTTAGGAACCCACGACGGAATCCGTGGTTAATTAACGATGGTGGAGACTGTTCCCCCTCAGGCTTAACAGGTCCCTCCGCGTTGTCATCATACCCCGGTGCGAATGTTAGACTTACCGACCAAACGACCCACCCGACTGTAAATGAGTCCCCCCCACAGCCAGAACCAGGACCCAAACATAGACACTAACAACCAAGATATTAGTGTCTTTGCCCAAACCACCCGTCACGGTATCAGTAATCCCACAACGTGAGTCTGTGAAAGAGTCTGAGGCCCCTGGTCCCCTTACACCTCGGATAGAAGCTGCCTGTCATTGACCAACTGTCGCAACAAGTCACACGACAACGGGAAGCTGGGGGCCTCCTCCTCTTCTTTGTGGCTGTGTTGGGGGATGTAGTGGTGGGAAGAGAGGTCGCTATCTTGTCGTGTAGCGAGGAGTTGTTAAATGAGGAGATGGTGTGAGCGATGTACCGTGCCACAGTGCGGTAACAGTTCAACAGCTGGGGATGACACACCATCTTGATGCTTGCTGACACCACGTGCAATCACAAACCTTGTTCGTTGGGGGGTTGGGGGGGGGGGCTGAGGAGGAGGGGGGGACGGGCGGCTGGTGGAGGTGGGTCGTTAATAGCTAGGGTGCTATTGTTGCTGTTATTATTGTTGTTGCTGCTGACGGTGGGGCGTATTTTGTCACCTCAGGCAGAATGCTGTAAAACAAAAAGATGATTCATCGGTCAGTGTGCATGGATTTTTTTTCCCCCATTCTTGAAGGTTCAATATATGATCTTCAAAAGAAAAAAAAAATGTCATAATGTTTTGTATCCTAGTTCTACATGGCCAGGTTAATTTATTCAAAGCGCGTGCACCACCACCATTTCCTCAGCACCTGCAGCCTTCCCGACCCGCGCACATTCATCAGTCCGCCTACACATGCACAAGGTACATGTTACATGTTTAGAAAAGAAATGGCAACAAGACAGATTGTGCACGCGCGTGCTGTGCCTTTAATGGGACAACTGTTCCTTAAAGCAAAAGAACAAGCGTGAAAAAAAGAAGCCAGCATCGATCCATTTTCATTTTATTTTGAGTCAGGAAGCGCCGTGGCCGGCAGAATAGTTCAGGTGTTGTACTTGTGGTCCAGTGTTCACCAGTGATCAGGGTTCGAGGCCTCGTTTCGACATGGTGTTGTGTCCTTTGGGAAGTCCGATTTTCCCCCCCACACCACCCAGGTGTGAATGGATACCTGACTTCGATTGGGGAAGGAGAGGGTTGGGCACCGCCTTCCTATACCGAGCCCTAGACCAAGTGGATACCAGAGTTGGACAATACAAGGTCTTCAGAGAAGAAGTCCCCGCCACCACACACACACCCTCAGTCGAGTGTTTCGGCCCTCAGCTGCATACACTCGAAGGGAGGCCGGGCCGCACCCAGGTCATGACTCCATGAATTTACTGCTCCAGTGGCCCTAAAAAAAATATGGGACCTTTAATCTTTTAACCTCAGCAGCGTGACTCTCAGTCGGGTGATCACCAATCTTTCCTCTAACGACAGTGGTTCCCGCTACAGCCACCACACGTACTGCACATGCAACATCTGGTTGTCGGATACACCAGCACCCCCTCACCAGTCTCACATCCCAGCGATGGTCATAATTAACTAGGTCGATACGACACAACTAGAGCTCCAGCCAGCACCTGCTGTCATGAAAGGAGCGATTAAAGAAGCCCTTCCCATTATTCTCTCCCTTTCCTTTAATGCACTGAGTGCTCACAGGAAAAAACAAAACTGGTGTCAGGTGTAAAGGACTCATGTATGACCATTGAACGTCTGTTACACAGTCCAGGGATTTCAGTGCAGTCTGTTGACATGGTGGTTTGCAGACGATTTATGAAGGGATTGTTCACAGTGCACAAAAAAAACAAAAACAGACACTAAGATGGAACAGCACGCACACGCAAACACACATATTCATATTATCCACTGAACATAGATACACGTGCCGCGCGCGCGTGGACAGACAGACAGACACGCACACACACACACACACACACACACACACACACACACACACACACACACACACACACGGGGAGAGAGAGTGAGAGAGAGAATTATGAAACTATCTATTGAAGTCAGATTTTCAACGATTTTCAGATCTGTCTAATACCACACACACACACACACACACACACACACACACACACACACACACACACACATACTGCTATGCCAGGACGTCTGCTCCGACATACTTTCCATACCAACCAAAATTAAGCGACTTGTACGGAAGGCCCTGGCATAAACATGGTAGGAAAAACAAACAAAACATTCAGCTGGACTTATCCCATTTACGCTTTCTCGGTCTCTGTTTTTGACCAGCAAGTGGGTCTTTATGTCCACTTTTAGAAGTCAAATAACAATGCTATGCATTTCAACTTCACTCCGGAAAATGCGTCACACTCAATTATAGACGCTGAAAGAAACCAGCTGGCTAAAACATCCAGTCCCATTATCTCCCATTCCATCAAATCAATTATTTATCACATTCTCACAGAATTTACATGGATAATTCCTCAAACATTTTGCATTATCTTTTTCAGAGGGATGGACAAAGCCATTCAAATCCAAGTGTCCGCGAAATGTGATTGGCAGGGAAAATGCAATCTTTAAAAAAATATATTAATAGATAGAGGATGGGAGGAGGGATTGGTAGAAAAAGAAAATAACGAATAAGAATTAAGGCAAACGTTGAGCTTTTTCCTCGAATCATTCAGTGTGGTTTTCTGTTTGTTGCTTTGTTAACGCAGATATATTTCGTATGTTCCGCATGCAGGATAGTACATTATTTTATCTACTTCTAATGCAATAAAAACAACAACAAAACTCAATCGCGTCGGTGGACGCTGGTCACAATAATTTGTAGCAAACGAAATGTAATCTGTTTCTGATGCTTGTAATCTTAATGTTCTGTGTTTGATTCTTTCTTGTGTAAAAAAACAAACCGTATGGTGTTCGTAACCTGCGAGCTAGTTTTTATTTCTCTCTCTCTCCCTCTCTCTCTCTCTCTCTCTCTCTCTCTCTCTCTCTCTCTAACAGAATTATGTCTCTCTGTCTCCATTTTTCTTTCTACCCCCTTCCCCAACCCTCTTCTCCTCTCTCTCTCTCTCTCTCTCTCTCTCTTTCTCTCTCTCCCTCTCTGCTTCCGGAGTCTTTGCTTTATCTTTCATCCCTCCCCTCCCCCTTTCCTGCCCTGACACTTTCTAGGTCCACACGTCAAAACCTTTCAGAGCTTCTTCCGAGGTGTGAGAAATGTACAACAGTGTGCGGACCCCAAAAGAAGACCCGAATTGACAGGGCGTAAAATCGAGATGGCTCTATGGGTGAGCACCGCTTTTGTTCTACCAGGTGCTACACCCAAGACGGTTCCCCCCCTTTGAATTTTGGTCTTCGGTCGCGCTGTCCCTATTTTCTCGTCTCCTTTTTTTTCAGTCGTGGTTCACTACCACTTTTTTCCTCCTTTGTTTGTGTCTTTGTCAGACCATCTTCTCTTGTCTTTGTCTTGCCACATTAACACTCAGCGGTTGAAAAGTTCCTGTGACGGTTGACTGCGCTTGAGTGCGCAATTCGGGATGCTAGGCTGCTCCTTTGTCAAAAAACAAAAACAAAAAGAAAAGAAAAAAAAAGGGGGGGGGGGGTTGGAGGGCGGAAGGGGGTCTGGAGATTTGGTGGAAAAGATGAGGCATAGAGGGGTGACCCTGGCTGTGAGCTGACAATGAGTTCCAAGACAAGTTCCGCTTTCGCTTGATCGGTCACAGAGTTCTGTTCGGGAAGAAGTACTTCCCGTTTTGTCTGTGTCTGCTCTCCCTCTCAGCTTGGATGTACCCATGTGTTTGCCCGCACGGAAAAAGTCCGAACCGCGCCGATGCAAGCTGCTGCTCGTAGTCAAGGAAGACGAACTAGAGGAAAGTTTTTTTTGTTTTGTTTTGTTTTTCGGTTACATATCAATAGGACTCTTCAACGTGGTCCCGTTAAACGAGGATATGCTACTTATTTTACGACGATTGTTTTTTGCGTTCAAGCAGAGAAGCACTTTTTTTTCTTCATTAACTAGATAAGAAAGGAGGGAGAAGATGAAAAGAAAAAAGAAGATATGTACACGCAAGTGAATTTCTTCAAAAAAAAAAAAAAAAAAAAAAAGAAACGGCCGATCATAATAATGTTTATTTCTCCTGTCACCTGTCACACTACGCCATATCCTCTCTCTCTCTCTCTCTCTCTCTCTCTCTCTCTCTCTCTCTCTCTCTGTCTCTCTCTCTCTCTCTCACCCCTCCCACATCTCTTTCTTCTTCTTTTTTCACTCTGTCCATGGTGCATATAATTAAAGAACTGACATAGGCAACAACAAAAACAAACATAAAACAACAACAACATTTATACTTCTGTTCTCAACCTTTGAGCGCACTAGCCTTCGTCTCACCAGGGTTGTTTTTTTTTCTTCTTCTTCTTCTTTCTTTTGTCTGTGTGTTTTTGTGTGTCTGTGTGGGCGTTTCCGTTTTTTCTTTGTTGGAAGTGCAGCAAATGCGGATGACACCGCAAGCAGTGACACAGCCTGAACTGACTGAACCCGAAATGCGACTGGTTGGAAGGAGGCTGCCCGCGTCAAGTTTGTCGTTCTGCAGTTTCCATTTTGCACCGAAAGGTCCTCACAGACACAGAGAGAGAGAGAGATTTGTTTTACATCAGATCACACATATTGCGGGATACATTTATTTATTGCATATACTACCAGGTTGAGGTGGCAGATGTATAGTTTTCACTGCATATCAGAAGTTTTCTGGAGCAGACTGCGATACTGTGTTCTTCTCGATACAAGGTACACTCAATGCCCGAACAGTGTGTTGGCTATAATTGCTGATCCACGGCGCCTGCTTAAGTATTTTACGTGCACCGCCCGCCCCCCACCTCCTGTGAACACATGCACACATCTTCTGCTCACATGTTGAAGGGACAAATTTCAACTCGTCTGCAAATCATGGAGCAGGTTGGGAGGCTCCGTTCATCTTGGCTACAGACATCATGCTGCACACCTTTGGTTTTGTTGTTGTCTGTCCTCATAGCGCCAGAACATTAAACATTTTGAATTATATTGCCTTGTTCGCAATCTACCGAACATGATTCTTGCTTGCTAATGGTGACAGTGAATATGATTATTATGCTAATGATGAAAAGAAGTCAGTAATATTACCATGCAAGGCCATCAACACCCCTCTCTCAGTACCTCTCTCCCTACCTTTGAACACAGGCTGAAAATGTACCGCTTAGATTTTCTTTCAGTCAACCATTCATGCTGGCTGCATCTCCTGTGTGTCACTGTGGGAGGTTTTCAAGGCATTCAGATGAAAAAACATTATTTGAAACGCGTGCGTCCCTGCGAGTACTCTCTGTTATTAACGCCTTCTGTTCCGTGTCCGATAATAACGTTTGCTTGTAAACAATGTCCTCCTTCCTGAAACACGTGCGGCTGAAAATCAATATTCTTCATCACAGGTGTACAACATCCAGCGACACCAAATTGAAAAAAATCTCCTTTCTGCTCCATCGCCCCTCCGTTTCCACACCCTCTCCACCTCCCTTCCTGTCCTTCACCTTCTTTTCTGCGAGGGAGGGAGAAGCTATTAACTCTTTTAAAGCCAGTGCTCAATGGCAGCGGATTGTCGCAGAACACTATTCACAAGCTCTCATCGCCCACGCGCGGCAGCGTGTCCGTCCTCAATGAAAAGATCGTTACAGCCCACTGAGTCCTCTCAGCCCGAGATGTAAATATTTCTTCAAGTGTCTTTTTAACTTCTTGCCCTCATTGTGGGCAGAGTGGTTGGGGGAAGGGGGGACTCGTTGGGCTGGAAGAGGTCTTTACAGAGTTACGAATCACGACGGGAAGGGGAGGGGTGGGTATTGCTGGAGACGCCATCGTGATCGCGTGAAATATAATCTGTATGACTCGCTGTCTTCTTTCTGTCCCTGAAGCCTCGCCCGCTTCCTTTCTTCCTGTGACTTTGAGAAGGGAGAAAAAACAAGTAAAAAGAAGGGAGGGAGAAAAGGAAATCCAGATTAAGACTTGTGAAAAGTGTCCCATGTTTTGTTGTTTTCTTGTTGCTGTTTTTTTTTTCCCCAATCCCATGTGGCCTTCGGCGGTGCTGTGGGTTTCAGATGTTCCAGCCCCAACGTGGATTATTGCCTTTTACTCTTTATTCGTCCAGCATTTGATGTTGGTCAGGGTTTTGATGTTTTAAACATGCATTCTGCTTTTTTCTGTTCTCTTGATCCTTCGCCCAAGAGTTGACTAAAGCAAATTAATTATTGAATCTCTCTCCTTTTTTACTCTATTAAGAATTCTGATTGCAGAGAGAGAGAGAGAGAGAGAGAGAGAGCATCGATCAAATAGCGCAGAGAGAGCTAGCCTGTCAAGCTGTCATTTTCAAAAAGCTACAGATGTTTCAGTATGATCTGTGTTTTTGTGCTGTCTGTTTTTTCAAGTGCATTATGTTTTATGTAGAGTGGATCCCCACAGTTTTCTGTCTGAATTACCAGCAGGACCAAGCCAAGTAAGTCTTCAAGATTCGAGATTCTGCGCTCATATTAGAGACACCCTCTAAAAAAAGCTTTGGCTTGTACCTAAATCATTATCGGTACATGTCTATTTTTTAAGACCTTGTCGAATCTGTTTACGATTATATATGAATTTTGAAGAAAAAAAAGAAAAAGAAAAGTATTTTGGTTCCGTTTACTTGTAGTTTATTTTACACAAGCAGAGTGTCTTGTTTTCATGAGTGTTACGGGTGATTTTTTTTTTTTTTTAAATAAGTTTCAGACATGTTTGACAAGTACAAGCGCGCACGTCTGTTACCGTGAGTGTGCCAGATTTCATAATTCAAATCCTTATACATAGTGTTATCCTAACGGCGGGACGGCTTGCCAACCATGACCGATTTCATTAACATTTCAGACTGGACACATAATACACACACGTCAACAACAACAACAACAACAACAACAACACACACACACACACACACACACACACACACACACACACACACACACACACACACACACACACACACACACACAAACACGTATAAATGTGTGTGTGTGTGTGTGTGTGTATCAGTTTCAGTAATCTGTATATTTGTATATAGCTATTTCCATTTGGTGCCATTTAATTTATCTTTTTATTTTCTATTCATTTTATTTGTTTTTTGTTTTCTTCTTATGTTGCACATGTGCTGCTGCCAAAAAGAAAATCTCTGTACCAAGTACAGACAATAAAGTTTGTGTATTGTGTGTGTGTGTGTGTGTGTGTGTGTGTGTGTGTGTGTGTGTGTATTTCCCCCATACACACATATTTCCCAATGTGTGGCGTCACCCCAACCACCCAAAACCCCATGCACACACACACTGTCAGGGTTGTCTTGGGCAGCAGCTTTCTTAAATGACTGTGCTCATTTTCCAATCCATCGTGTGGTCCAGAACTTCCCTTGATAGGTGTGACATGTGCGCTCTCTCCCCCCCCCCCCCCCCTCCCCCCCCCCCCCCCCTCCCTCTCTCTCTCTCTCTCTCTCCACTCAGCATTTTACGTTCTGTTGATGTGACAGCCGCTGTTGTCAGCGTTTTGTCTCCAGTCGTTCTGTTCGTGTGACTACCGTCCTCAGTTACACTGTTTCCTTCCCCTCCAGTCAGTCACACACTTTTTTTCTTTTTCTGTTTTTACCCCTCTTCTGCTTGTTCACAGCTGGACTGTTCAAACATGCCACACACAATACAGGGGCAATCCCGACGACGACAGGCCAACAAGAAAGTCTTGTATGAAGTTCTGTTGTGGTGTATATTACTTCGCCATTATCATCTTGGTTTTGTGTGTTGGTTTGGAGATCTGCATTTCAAATGCAGTGTGGATCAACCACACGTTGCGTGCATCGCGAACAGGAAGAGTTATGCTCACAGGAAAGCGGTTAAAGCCACAACACGCGGTCAGTTAGCAGACCACACCAGCTGTTGCTAACATTAAAAGAAGGCAGCCTGCCAAAACATCGGAAGAATAGTGTGTGTATCGTTTTCTTGTTTGAATAAAAGGAAGGAGCTGCCGTTCGTAAAGTCCTTTTTCTTTCTTTCAAAAGGACATATCATATTCTGGAAATGGCTTGGGTTTGGTTGTTGTTGTTTTTTGTTTCAAACATTGTTTATTGTCGTATAATACACTGTTACATACGCAAGCTTGAATTCAGGTCACTGAAAGGCAGAGTACTTTTTTTGTTGTTGTTGTTGTTTGTTTCTTTGTTTGTTGCTTTTTTTTGTTATTGTAGCATGCAGAAGACCAATATGATACATTTTAGAGAAATTAACAGAAAAATGATAATTTAAAAGTACAACTATTAGGCAGAATGCGCTGTAGATTTTTATACTGTGCTAAAGACTTAAAAGGTACAGTTTTCAGATTTCAGAGAAGTAAATAAATTAAAGTCATTACAAATAAATCCAGTTGCTTTGCCAACCTGGAACACGCTTGATCACCGACAGTGAACCCTGCGCGGTTCCATTCTGAAGTGGACACTTTAAGTTAATTAAACCTGTTGCAAACCTGGCGTCGAAGGGATGTGCGGTTTTGGAGTGGAAGGTCCCCTGAGAGCCAGTCATTTCCCATCGGGGACTGGGAGCTTTTGGGGGCATCCCCCAACACCACGCTCCCAAGCCTGAAAATCCTGTCGTTTTCACACCAGCCAGCTACATCATCTTCCCTGTTGATGGGGAGCAACTCTCTTACACCTCACGGACTTCCGGGATAGACGTCCTAGGCGCAAACCAGTTATTTGTTCCACTGGTATAATGATCATGGTAATGAAAACCGTAATGATGATGATGGTGATGACGATGATGATATTCCGCGGAACGACTTGTTCTTTTCTTGCTCTTACTTTCTTACCCCACCACCATCACGCCCCGCCCCCCACCCCCTCCCCTCCCTGCCCCAGTTGTTTAGTCTTGTTCTAATAAAACAAACGTTTTCGGACCAACATAAGAGAGAGAAAAAAAAGCGTACATCAAAGACAAACACTTTAAATGCCCCTTCATGTTCATACCATCTGGCTCACACCCTCGCCAGTCCTCCGCGCCAGTCTTGTGTGTTTCTCTGCTGGTGCTTGGTGCGCCCCCTGCAGACCTCTGTGCCCGCTGTCCTCCCCTCAGCTCCGCGGCACTGTTTGTTCTGCAGGCCCGAGCATTAAGTCGATTAACTGGCAGTTTGAAGAAAAACGGGACTCAAAGAAGACGCAGTGGACCAGGGTTCCTTTGACGTTCTCCCAGCTCTTCATATCGGTAATGGGCTGGGAAGAAACCTGGCCGATTGGACTTTGTGATAAGGGAGCTGTTTTTAAGTCCCTGCTTCGTCTGGGGAATGATTATACCGGAAAGTGATTAATGTTTGTTTCAAGATTGTTGTCTGTCTCTCTGTCTGTCTGTGTGTCTGTCTTCTATCTCCCTCACTCTCTGACTCTCGTTCTCGCTCTCTCTCTCTCTCTCTCTCTCTCTCTCTTTCACTCACACACGCCCCGCGCACGCGCTCTCGCACAGACATAACATCACACGCGCGCGCGTGAGAGAGATTGTTTCAGTGCTTGGATGGCTGACTGACAGTGTGGTTTGGGAGGGAGGTGGAAAACGTGTGGACTGAAGTCATCAGTTACATTGTAGACTCTTACACTGCGTTCGGTTCTTTCCATTTCTTTCGCTGTTCCTAAATAATGACAACGTGTGACCAGACCAACAGACTGTAGTTCGTTCGGAAGGAACAAATGGAACTGTTTTACTCTGATGGTGGAACCCTCCATACACACGTAATTGACATGATCAGCTTGAACTGAATGGAGGTGCAGCTCGCCTTTGGCTTAAACAAAATTTTATTCTCAAAGCTCGCCTTTGTTCCAGACAGACAGCAAGAATCGTTTGTATAAGGCCTGGTCTTGTGTCTTTAAGGAAAGTGCATGTCCCTGTCAAATCTTACGAGGACACAGTTGTACCAACGTAAAGATACGTACAGGATCTGCCTACAGTGCGCTTCTTTACGATCAGTACAGCATCTTGATTGAAATGGACTCAATCGCCTGTTTTGCCTGCGCACAACTGATCAGTACTCATTATTTCCAACCACTTCCCATTCCACTGAAGGCGTGAACAGCTCGTTGGAAGGGACAGGGGAGGGGAGCGAGCAGGGAGGTCGATCATCTTGTGTGTATCATCTGATTACGTGCTGTCTTGACTTCACAGAGTCTGGGCGACTGCTCCACTTATCTGGCACTTCATAGCGTTCCATCTTCCCTGTGAACCCCGAGCCCCCTGCCTCTCCACAGCAATTAGCACAAATGGAACCGTTCAAAGGAGGAGTCCTGGCCTCCCTTCAGAAGTCAGATGCCGGTTTTATCTGCAAGACGCGGGCGATAGCCCGGGGGTGCCAATAACCCAATTAATCCTCCCACAAGGGCAAGCCGATCGTCCCACCCGATAAACCGCTCCTCGTTTGTTTTCCCGCCCCGCCTGTCTTGGCTCGTGCTCGGCTCGTGCGATAAAGACGCGTCATCGCCCGCGCTCCCAATGTGACGCCTTGTAAATCTCTTGGTCGGGGTCCCCGGGGAGAGGAGGCGGCTTTGGGCGCGATTTCTGGTCAATTATCGGGATTTGCTTCCTTGGGCCTCGGCTTTCAGACAAAGTGAAATTTGCAAGACGATGCTGGCGATGGAAGTCAAGATGGCGTAGGCACGGGCTGACGACAATCTCTGGTAGCAGACGGCACGCAAATCTTTCATTTGTTCAGGGGGACCTTGTTTGGCTCTGGCACTGCTGGGGAAGCCTCGCCAGGGCTGGCAGTCTGCTTATCTCCCTTCCATCTCTGGAACCTTTCAACGTATTAAACGTTAGTATCTGTTGCGTGGAATAAATGACACAACGTGTAGTTCAACGTTTGTTTGGTTGCCAGAGATACTTGCTGCGGGCATTCTATCGGGTCCTCGGGGAGGGAAACAATGATTCGAAGGAAAACAGGGGCCGGGCTCTATCTGGATGAAATGTAAAATCCATGGAAATGACAGTAACATGACACCAGGGCTTCTTCTGGGAGGTTAGAATGGGATCTGATTCCCAATGATATCTTCCATTAGGAGACAAAACAGAGCAATGTTTTGATGGTGAGATTGCTGTAATTAACGCGCTTTTCAACAAGACAAAGGCCACCTGCATAATTGATTGCGATGGCGCGAGTGTTACACACGTTTGGGTCCTGTGCGTTTTTGATGGAATTTGTTTCTGTCATCGTCACCATCAGCATTGTCATCACCATCATCATCGTCGTCAACATTATCGTCAAAATCACTGTGGTCAAAAACCGCATCAGATTTTGTATTCCTTTGTAAGTGGTATGTAATCTTTACGGTTTGATTTTGTTTTAAGCGGAAGTTCTCCCCCTTCTCCCACCCCACCGCCCTCTTTCTTCTTTCCTTCGTTCCTTCATCGAATGAACAGGAAAAACAACAACACCGAAATGATAATGAATTGTTGCAAGATATCAGTCATCAAAACAAACAAACAAGTCTTTGTAGATGAAACCAGATGAATGTATGCGTCGTGCGTGCGCGCGCGCGCGTGTGTGTAATAGGTATGTGTGTGTAGAAAGTGCATGTGTGTAGTTAAAGTGTGTGTATGTGTGGTGTTCACAAATCGACGCCTAAACTTTGCCCTCAGCGCTTTGCATCGAACAGCATCAATCATCTGCCATTTTGTTTTTGGGGGGTCTTTTTTGTCCGGGACATATATGTCAGGTCTTCAATGGACAGCCATGCGAACAGCCATAGTTTCAGTTTTAGTTTCAGTAGCTCAAGGAGGCGTCACTGCGTTCAGACAAATCCATATACTCTTCACGACATCTGCCAAGCAGATGCGTGACCAGCAGCGTAACCCAACGCGCTTTGTCAGGCACTGAGAAAAAAATAAATAAATAAAATAGATAAATAATAAAAAAAAAAAATAAATAAATAAATAAATAAGTAAATAAATAATAAATCTAAAAAATGAAATAAAATAAATAAATCAATAAATAATAATAATATAATTAAAAAATACATAAATAAATAATAATAATACTGATGAAAATAAAATAACTAAATAGATATAAAAAAAAATAATAATTAAAAAAGCCACAAAGACTGGCGACACGGCACGGGAACAAGGCGGAACATTGTCATTATGGAGGGACAGCACAGTCCGTCAGAGGCACAACCATGAAATAAAAACTGTGCTTGTCGTAGCTTATAATCACAATTATGTAGCTAACTAGCTGAGCGTAGGGAATTGTGTGGTACAGGATCTAAGGTGTCGGTGGATGTCTTTTAGTTCTGGGTTTGACGTTAGAGAAATATATTTTTAAAAAGTACAACGTGTGGTAACTGATCAGTCTGTACAAGGAACAGTTTGTTTTTCTCCCTGATTGTCCTTCGAAATGTGGAGATGGCTGCGGTTATTTGAGGATGAATGTGGATCACTCTTACACACACACACACACACACACACACACACACACACACACGCACGCACGCACACACACACACACACACACACACACACACACATATATATATACTTCCATTGTCTTTCTACTTTATTGTCCTTTTTAAACGAGAAGTCAGACAGATTCAGTTATTGTTTTAATGACAGTTAAACTTTTCAGATCAGTTTCAAAAGATGACTTTTGCGCATGATTTCAGTGGCAGTAGAAATAACATCTTTAAATTGTAGTTTTTTCTTTGTTGAAGTCCTTAAGCTCAGAACAAACAACAGTGACAAAAGCATTGTACAGTTTTGATCGCTGTTGCACGCCATTGTCATCTGTCCCTATAATAATAATAATAATAATATTTATATAGCGCTGATTCTTGTGCAGAGACAAATCAAAGCGCTTTCGCACCAGTCATTCACATGCATGCATAACTCTAAAACTGTAGAAACTAAAGACAAGGAAGGCAGGCAAGGGAGGCTATTTTGGGAAGAGGTGGGTTTTAAGGCCAGAGCTGAGTGTGGAGACTTGACGAAGCGAAAGAGGAAGTTCATTCCAATCGCAGGGTCCAGAGACAGAGAAAGAACGGCGGCCAACAGTCGAGTGTTTGAATCTGGGTATGCGTAAACAGAGTGGAACTGAAGCCGATCGTAGTGAGCGAGATGGAGTATAGAGGTGAACAATGTTTATCTGTCCTATGTTTTATCGTCCCCAGTACAGTGGATCAGTTTTAAATTGGAGTCTCGCAGCAACATTTAAAGTAAACAAGGGATGTGCTATATATTTCCTCGTATCATTTGACATGGAGTCACTGGATCAGATTATTGGACTAGATCAAGTTGACCGTGTCGATATTAAGATTTTTTTTTTTTTAACCGGCATTTTACTGAAAATTGCTTACTTAAATAATGTCAGCTTCACTAGCTGTTACCCAGGTCAAAATTAGACAACCGTTGGTAACACAAGCAAAGAACACACACACACACACACACACACACACACACACACACACACACACACACACTGTAAACACAATGACAGAATACACTTTGCCCAGACAAAGCAGCCGATTGCTTCAGCCTATTGACTTCCAGTCGGAAAAGTGCCTCAACGTCAACCACTAACTGCTAAACACCACCACCACCACCACATCACCACATCACCTCGGCTCCCTCTTAACATCTTGAAAATCAAACACCGCAAAGACGGGAGAGGGTTAGGAAGGGGGAATAACAACTGCTTTACATCAGAAAGCATTGTGTGTGGGCTGTCCGTCGTTTATAGGCCCCATTCTCCTCTCCCCCCACCCCCCCTTTTTTTTCTTTTTTAATTTTCTTCCAGGAGCCAGATCCCCCCTCCATCCAACCGACAGGGTAGGATCCGTGTCCCCCTCTTTTCCCTCGCCATTTATCGTGATCATTTTCAGCTAATTAGCTTCCCCGCTGTCGCTGGAGCCTCGCCGGCCACTTGAGGTCGCCGGGCGCTCCGCACATGTCGCACAAGCGGTAACAGACGGCAGGCTGTCGTGAAAAGAAAAGTCCTCCCCCCCATGCCCTCCCACCACCCCTTCCCCTCACCCCTCCTCTTGGCTGGGGCCATTATCAATACAAGGCCCCTCGGCCATTGTGTCAGTTCCTGTTGTTTCTTCTGATTCCTTCCCCCTGTTCTTTCATTGCGACCAGAATCAATTGTCTGTCGGCCGGGTAGCCAAACAGTGGTGACAAAATATTGCCTGGCCGGACGGGGGCTGCGGCAACGTGGCTGACAGAGTGAGAGAAAAAAGGGGGAGGGAGGCGAGGGGTGGGGGGGGGGGGGGTGAGGAAGGAAAGACAAGTCTAAGTGTGTGTGGGGGGACGGGAGGGGGGGGGGGGGAAGGGTGGCTCCATAGAGTCTTGACAAGCCGACCCGGGGTCCCCCCCCCCCCTCTCTCTCTCTCTCTCTCTCTCCTAAAACAACCATACCAAACAATAGCCGCCGTCATCTTAAAAGCCCAGGGTCCTTAGCCCTGGCTGTGGGGGTCTCTATCGTAACGATAAGGTTCGCCGGACACCGTCTGTAGTTCGGTAGCTTTGTTTTGTTTTGTTTTGTTTCGTTTCGTGTTTTGTTTTATCTGGTTGGTAACTACCGCCAGTGGCCGCGCTGTCCGACACTCGATAGGCTGTTGACTATTCTGATTTGCCACTTTCTTTATTAACTCGGGGGGTGCGGTGAGGGGGTAATCTTTTCTTGATTTGCGCGGGGGATGGGGGGTATGTAGGGGTGGGGGTTGTGGGGGGGGGGGTCCGACTGCTTGAGAACAGTTGCCTGGCATGGTCAAAATTACAGACTGGAAAGGACTTCGTGTTATGATGATAGCCTTTGCGGCGTCCGCTTCTCTGTCTCTGGCTTTCTCTGTCTCTCTCTCTCTGTCTCTCTCTGTCTGTCTGTCTGTCTGTCTGTCTGTCTCTCTCTCTCTCTCTCTCTCTCTCTCTCTCTCTCTCTCTCTCTCTCTCTCTCTCCCTCTCATTGAATGAAAAACACACAAATGAAGATTTATCTCTGAAAATTTTCCGAGAAAAGGAAATCTACTTTGACAGATCAAATCGGAAACAATAAACCGGGGAAAGAGGGAGGGGGATAGTACCAGAGTTTGGCAACACGGTGTTCCCACAGGCAAATTAGCCATTGTATATATATAATAATAATAAAAACCGAAAGTCATACAATACAATACAAATCAAAACGATACAATACAATACAATACGACATCATACAACAATACAATGCTACGCACTACGGATGCGAGACAATACAATACACTGCAAAACAACACGATATGAGATACATGCAATACAGCGTTATACCATACAATACCATACGACGCCAGATCACACAATGCAGTGCAGTACAATACAACATGACACGACACCACACAACACAATACAGTGCAATACGATACGATACAAGACGACGGGCGCAATAGCCGAGTGGTTAAAGCGTTGGACTGTCAATCTGAGGGTCCTGGGTTCGAATCACGGTGACGGCGCCTGGTGGGTAAAGGGTGGAGATTTTTACGATCTCCCAGGTCAACATATGTGCAGACCTGCTAGTGCCTGAACCCCCTTCGTGTGTATATGCAAGCAGAAGATTAAATACGCACGTTAAAGATCCTGTAATCCATGTCAGCGTTCGGTGGGTTATGGAAACAAGAACATACCCAGCATGCACACCCCCGAAAACGGAGTATGGCTGCCTACATTGCGGGGTAAAAACGGTCATACACGTAAAAAACCACTCGTGTACATACGAGTGAACGCAGAAGAAGAGAAGAAGATACAAGACTATACTAAACAACACAGTAGAATACAAAACAGTACAATACGATACGAGATCACACAGTACAGTGCTACTAGTACCATACAATACAATACCACACAACACAATACAATGAGATAGGATGCGAGATCATACACTACAATTCAATGCAACATATCCCGATACGAGACCATACACACAATACAATACGATACCATTTTCATGCAGTTCGGCAGTAGGCAACTAAGGAGATATAGCTGGCTAACTTGTTAAAGATTTTGCTGTTCCTCGGTCTATATCTGTTGCACTATGTGCTCAGGCAGCAGAAGAAGGAAAACAAGAGAGGCAAGGCCTTCAAGACTCACTTGTGATACACTTAAAAAATCCAAGCTTATTAAGATGAGAAAGATCAGTTTAAAGCAAATTAAGTCCCCTAGCATTAATTACAGAGTAATTTCCCTCTTTTTTTACTATCTGCACCAAAACGTTTGCAAAATAAATAAAACTTCCATGCTTAGCAAAAGAAGTTCCTGTTTGAACAAAAAATGATAATAATGACTGCTCTTGTTGTTGGGTCAGAATATCAGATCAAAGTGCCAAGTTTAGAGAATACAAAAAATATAAATATAACAGTAAATGCAGTTTGCATATAATTAGGCTTCTTTTTTTTCTTTTTTTCTTTTTTTTTCTTTTTTTTTTTTTTTTTGGTGCCCATCCCAGAGGTGCAATATTGTTTTAAACAAGATGACTGGAAAGAACTGAATTTTTCCTATTTTATGCCCAATTTGGTGTCAACTGACAAAGTATTTGCAGAGAAATGTCAGTGTTAAAGTTTACCACGGACACACACACACACACACACACACAAACACACACACACACACACACACACACACACACACACACACACACACACACACACACAGACAACCGAACACCGGGTTAAAACAAAGACTCACTTTGTTTATACAAGTGAGTCAAAAAACGATGAGGAGGAGGAAAGCCGGGGTGATGACCGTGACGGAGCAAGAGAAAAGTTGGCATCGAGTAGCACCGACGTCGACCCCAGCACCCACCATCGAGCTCAATGGCACCCACACCCTCATGTCCTTCCACCCCCTCCCTCCACTCTCTCTCTCTCTCTCTTTCTCTCTCTCTCCTCCCCAAGAACAGCAACCATAGATCTTTCACACACTCACACTCTCTCTATCTCTCTCTCCCTCTCCTCCCCAAGAACAGCAACCATAGTTCTCTCTCTCTCTCCCCAAGAACAGCAACTATAGTTGTTTCTCTCTCTCTCTCTCTCTCTCTCCCTCTCCTCCCCAAGAACAGCAACCATAGCTCTCTCTCTCTCTCTGTCTCTCTCTCTCTCTCCTCCCCAAGAACAGCAACCATAGTTGTTTCTCTCTCTCTCTCTCTCTCTCTCTCCCTTCACAACTAAAACAGCAGCCTTAGTTGTTTTACACGGAGGGAAAACCAGCAGTGACAAAACAAAAACTGTCAACACAAAGTACTTCGTTTCTTGCCCTTGGTTGAATTTAACTAACGGCTAGAGAAGAAACCAACCACTGGAAGAATCAAAAAACGAGACTCTCCATCATTCAATGAACTCCACGTCCCAGTCTCGTCCAGATGAGGCCTGCAGAAGGGCTTTGTATCTCTTCCGAGGATCAAGTGCACTCCATTGTTTCCTCGCCTGCCTGGCACCGCGGGATTTGAAACCCGCCTGTTTCCGTTTGCTTGGGGCCCTGAGAGGGGCTTGCCATGCCCTGGGGGTGTTCTCACCCCAGATTTTTCCCCCCGGGAAACTTTTCACAGTCTGTTGTTTTATTTGGGTTAAACGTTTTTCTTTTCTTTTTTTTAATCCATGAAACAAAACAAATTGCAGTGTTTGATATACACAATATCAAAAGGAAAGAAAATTGTGAGCAACAAGCTTGAGGTGATGTAAAGCTTTTCCACGCATTACATACGATTAGCAAACGCAATGGTGGAATTAGAAAAAGAAAAGAATATTAGATAAACATAAATCAAGTACAAATCGAAATATTATACATAGAACAGTGAACATTACCTGAAGCATAATGCACTGATAAGACAGACAGAGATTATACTATGAACCGAGGGCCGTCCATCAATTCTATATGTACATTATCCATCTTTGCACACAGAAGAATCTTTTTTTTATGTTATATAACTTTGAATCTTTCTTAATGCGCTGTATACCTGTGCATAGCCAAGAATGTTTGGTTCATTCCCAGGATAACTAATGGCTGGGTCATCTCGCGGTAAAGTTGATACATTGTTTAACTCACTCAGTACGGCCAGTCCCCTCTTCTCCTCTACACAGACCCCTCGGATGTCCAGTGGGTGTCTGAATGACCCAACCTTTAGATTCCGTCGTCAGAATTGTCGTATTCTTTGTCAGTATAAGAGCGTTCCGCTTGCAATATTTTGATGATGGTAATTGGGATGAAACGCTGTTAACGTCGTCTCTTTCGCCGTTCGTATGGAGAGAGTTAATGTCTATGGGGAGAGAAGAACGTGCGCTCTCTCTTACATCGTTATAATTTCGGACACTGAAAAAGCAGAAAATGTTTTTGTTCTTGGAATTTGGAATTATTGGGAGGGGGGGAATGGAAGATAATCATATAGTTTTTTGTTTGTTTTTGTGCAGTCAGTCAGATTTTAAGACCAGAGTCTGGGTTCGTTCAGAGTCAATGCATGTTGTTGTTGTTGTCATGTTTTTATTGGTGTTGTTATTATTTCCTCTGTCATTCAAAGGCGTCACAATTGGCCAGTCACCCCAAATACGCACTCCTCGGTCGGCTGGGCTCGGTAAATACTACGATGAATAAATAGACATCCTTTGTGGAGTGTTGCCATCTTATGTTCTATTCTCGTCTGTTTGTTGGGTCTGTTGACGCGCGATATGCCAGGGGAAAAACCGAAACAGTCCTGGAACCCAAATGTCTGATTCTGTCTTGTACATAACGATGGATTATTTTCGCCGTGATGAAGCACGTGTTCTGTGTTGACAACTGTGTTAGCCCCTTTTCAAACACACCTGTCTGGATGTTCTGGTGGTTTTGTGTGTGTGTGTGTGTGTGTGTGTGTGTGTGTGTGTTGTTGTGTTGTGTTGTGTTGTTGTTTTTTTGTTTTGATGGGTTTTCTTTGTTTGGTTGGGGTTTTTTTCTGTTTTTTACAAGTACAGATGAAAACAAGTTGTTTTATACCCGGGATACAACATGTAATTTTTTTACAACTTAATTTTGATAACGGTGTCTATCACGGCTGGTTGATTCTGCAGACTTCTGTTGGAGTTACCACAGCCACATGTATCAGGAGTGTTCTGTCAAAGGATCCACCAGCGTGCCTTGTTTTCCCGTCAGCCTGCCTAACGCAGCTATGACATCCATTCGCTCATCTTCTTCCTTCCAGTATCCGTCTCTCTGTCTGCTGTTTGTTTTTTCTGATTGTCTGAACTGATGAGCCATTGGCAAGCTGTATACATGTATGTATGGCCACGGTCCGATGTTCCCACACCGAGAAGCATTTACAAGGAAGCATAGCTACGCAACATTTTCTAAAACCTAACCTTACCCTTTCCAAATCTGAGCACATTCGTGAACGTGATCCTTTGTTTGAGGGACACATCAGGCCCTGTACATAAAATCTGCAGTGTTTCACACACACACACACACACACACACACACACACACACACCCCAACCCCCACTGTTTCGGTGTTTCATTGCTGATGATGATGTGGATCAACTCTTCGGGCATTACTGTACAATGTGTACACAGCCCCAGGCCACAAAAATCAACTCATCCACAACAAGCATAGAGGATACAATGTGCATTCTGCCCATGCTTACATACTGTAAAAAAAAATTTATCCAGGATGACGAGAGAGGGGGGAGGGCGAAAGAAATAACGTGTACAACAAACCCCCTTGTCACCGGTAAATAGGTCGCCATCAAATGGCAGGATGCGCTTTCTCCATGCCACGCGCCCGGCGCGCGCTGGTCGGCGGAGCGTAGCGAAGACTGCAGCCGACCATCCCTGAAACCCTCATGCTCAGTCACGGGTGAACGGGGCTGCGGAACAGGCTTCTCGGCGGGAGGTCGGCGCCGCTGCCACCGTATTATTCTGTTCTTCTTTTCTTCTTCCTTCCCAAGATTTGAACTGCAGAAAGAGTGGAGCCCAGGAGATGGATCCGCTAGCAGATCAGCTCCAGTTCTGTGTTGTTTCAAGGGAGTTCTAGACGTTGGGTCAGAGAGTGGGAACACAACAGGGAGTCCAAATTACCGACGAGAATAAACAAATGCTTTGAGCGTTTTGCACTCACCCACGCACACACACGCACGCACACACACACACACACACACACACACACACACACACACACACACGATGCTTGCATGCACACCCAGGCATGCATGCACACACAAGAACACATGCGCGCGCGCACCGCATACACAGGCATACGTGCACGTGCTCATTCACCGCTGTTATCCTATTACCTCGATTAAATAATCTTGTAACGTCGTTCTTGGTCAGGAAATAGTCAGCCCATACGCATTCTTCGTTGAACGTGTCTCAGATTCACAACGGTTGCACGCAATACATGTTTTTTCCTCCGAAAAATTTGCACAGTTTATTGACCTTCATCGGTGGCGTGAAATAAAATGAAATAATAAAAAATAAATAAATAAATAAGTTTATATTACGGGAGCACAACAGGGAGTCCGAGTCACTGAAGAGAAGAAACAAATGCATTAATCGTTCTGCGCTCACCCACGCACACATGCACGCGAGATCTTGCATAATATATGCAAAAAATATGCACAATAATTTGTATTTTGTCCTTGACACCCCTAGTTAGAAAACACCCTGTACACAGTATCAACATCTTTGTGTTCATTGGGAAAGGTTGCATGATTGCGTTAGAAAAACATGTAAGAGACGAAGGATTCCGCTGTGTGTGTGTGTGTGTGTGTGTGTGTTATGTGGTATTGTGCGTGTGTGTGTATATGTGTATGTGTGTGTGTGTGTGTGTGTGTGTGTGAAATGAAGATCATTCATTAACTCACTCACTTGCTCCAGACATTAATTCTGTCGTCTCTGCCACCACTATCACCCCGCCAATTCAGTTTTTTACCCCCGTGATGGTTTCACTTTTTATCTCATCTTGGCATCACCTGTTTTCTTCGTTGAATAGAAGTGGGAGGGAGGGAGGGGGGAGGAGAAGAATTGTTTATTTCTTTATTTTTGTTGGTGTTGTTGTTGTTGTTCCCTGTTATGTGTTTGAGACGAAGGAGGCAGAGTGGTTAAGATGTTTATCTGCCAGTTCAGGGTCTGCCAGTACAGGGTTCGAATCCCGATCTCGCCCTTTCTCCCACGTTTGGCCGGAAAATCAAACTGAGTCTGAAGTCATTCTGATGAAACACTAAAACGGGGTCCCGTGTACAGCATGCGCTTGCCGCACTATAAAGGAACCCATGGCAACAAAAGGGTTGTCCTCTGGCAGCATTTTGTAGTAGAAATCCACTCTGGTAGGCACACAAATATATGTGTATGCTCGTAAGACCTGACTAGCAAGCGGGTTGGGTTATTGCTGCTGGTCAGGAATCCGCCTTGTAGCATATAAAAGACTAAAAGACTTGTCCGAACGCAGTGACGCTTCGTCCTTGAGAAAATGAACCTGTTGTTCGACGGGCGCAATAGCCAAGTGGTTAAAGCGTTGGACTGTCAGTCTGAGGGTCCCAGGTTCGAATCACGGTGACGGCGCCTGGTGGGTGAAGGGTGGAGATTTTTACGATCTCCCAGGTCAACATATGTGCAGACCTGCTAGTGCCTGAACCCCCTTCGTGTGTATATGCAAGCAGAAGATCAAATACGCACGTTAAAGATCCCGTAATCCATGTCAGCGTTCGTTGGGTTATGGAAACAATAACATACCCAGCATGCACACCCCCGAAAACGGAGTATGGCTGCCTATATGGCGGGGTAAAAACGGTCATACTCGTAAAAGCCCACTCGTGTGCATACGAGTGAACGTGGGAGTTGCAGCCCACGAACGCAGAAGAAGAAGAAGAACCTGTTGTTCCCCTTTTCCAGACCTCCCCTTTCCTTACAGTCACGGTACCGTACTCACGCCACTTTCCAGGGATGCTTCGGGGCCACTCGTAACTCGACTGTCAGAACTGAACCCCTCCAACACGTCCCCGTTCACTGAACCAAGATCTGAACAACTTGACCTAAAGGGTTGTCAGCCAGTAACAGGTCACTATTATACTAATTTCTCACAGTATATTGCATGTAAGTTTCGGTGAAGACATCTTCCTACCACATTGCCTCTCCTTCCTCCTCCTATTCTTTCTCCTTCTCCTTCTCCTTCTCCGTGTTCTTCATCTTCCTCTGCCCCCTCCTCCTGTTCCCACAGTGACCGCGTTTTAACCAGATGAATTATTTGTTACTAATTATTGGTTTAATACACTCACGTTTAAGAGATTATTAGGTGGCTGTTCTTTTAGACAAAAATCTCATTTCCTTGTTGATCAGCTTCCATTAAGATAATTAAAATGTGATCTTA
>NC_134879.1:18203735-18213735 GCF_041734735.1 Babylonia areolata
AGTATGTTAGCTTTTTGATACCACAATGTCCATGCTGTCGGCCATGTTGTATTTATTACGTTCTTTATTTTACCTTGAAGACCCTTGGTCCGGAGTATCATTCTAATCTTGTAAATCGTGTGTTTTGTGGCATGCATTTTTTTTTTTCAATTCAAAATGAACGAAAGTCCATCAAAGATGAACCCAGAAGCTCCAAATGGTAACAGTAATATAAACCAGAACAGCAAACGAATGCATAGAAGTATCACCATGATTAAAAAAAAAAAAAAAAAAAAAGTACAGGGAATGAGTTTTAAAAGCACTCCAAGACCTGCCTTTGAGTTATCACGCTCACACTGTTGAGTTATGTATTCTTGTTCATCGGTTGCAATGTGTGCTTTTTGACAGTTTTGGACCAGACACATTTTTACTGGTATTCGCTGTTGTTTTAGAGTTTTCGTTGGGTTTTATCGCGGTCGAAGTCGGGTACACAGCCATTTCCGAAGAACGCATGCTAAGAAAAGCGACTAACTAATCACCCGAAAAGATGTCACTGTTGTGTGTAATACCGTAAAAAGGTAGATGTTGCAATGTGCCTTAGTTGTTCGAATATGTGGTTTAACGTAGTGTTTGTTTCTCTCAATATATCTTTCTTGTCATGAGGTTGCATGGAAATTACAGTACATTTCTATGCGTGAACTTCAAACCCTCAAAATGCGGACTGCTCACGTTAGTGACCAAGCAGATTTGACTGTGAACATTTCCTTGTGGAGGAATAGAGTTGAATCATGATACTTATTCTACTCTGAGTACCTCAGTAACTTCGTCTTCTTTTAGAACCTGTCAACACTGTCCAAAGAGAGAAAAGACGAATTCAGCTGAGCTGTTTAGAACCGGTATTATCTTTTTTAACTGCACATAGAGAAATAAACTACGGAGGATATACTGTTCTTTGTAAAAATAACTAAATATATAAATATATGAATAAAAACAACAAAAATCGATAAAAAGGAAAATAGATGAATTTAACGGACTAAAATCACTTTATTAACTCTCTCCATACGAACGGCGAAAGAGACGGACTTTAACAGCGTTTCACCCCAATTACCATCATCAAAATATTGCAAGCGGAAGGCTTTAAAGCATTTTGTTGCACTTAAACGTACGTTAAATGGCACACCGCGTGTGTGTGTGTGTGTGTGAATGGCAGGGAGTGGTGGTGGGGTGGGGAGAGTAGAGACAGCGCAAGGCAGAATGTTGAGGAGCACATGCGAGTGTATATTTCGAATGGCGAGCGTGATGAGTCTGAATACACACGTGTTGGTCATGGTCGTCGGTTGTTTTTTGTTGTTGTTTTTTTGTTTGTTTGTTTTGTTGTTGTTTTTTGTTGTTGTTTTTTTGGTTTTGTTTTTTTTTTTTGCTTTTTTGTTGTTGTTTTTTAAGCACAGGAGTATCAAGAAAGGATGGAGAACCGGACAGACACACACACGAAGTAAATTTCCTATCGATACAAGCTATCTGTAGTCCAGCTGTTCCCCCATCCTCCATTTCCACCAGAATTGTTTAACCGCCCGTCCAAACGTTTGAAACGAGTTGAATGATACACTGTCCAGTTGTTGTTGTTTTTTGTTGGAACGCCGCCTGATGTCCAGACATTATCTGAAACGCTTCCACGCGTCCATTGAGTTGTAAATATAGTGGCGGCAGCATCGTTTTGTTGTGTGTGTGTGGGGGGGGGGGGGGGAGGGGGGCGGGGGGGGGGGGGGGCAAGGAGTGTGGATGTGCGCGCGCGCGTTTGTGTGTGTCTTCATCTTCTTCCCTGGCACAGACTGGTTCTTGGTGTTTAAGAATGACAAAGTACTGATCTTGGCGCCCTAAGCCATTGCAACACTGAACAAAACAATTCAAACGTTGTTGTTACCGTTTCTCCACCTTTACCCATCCCTAAACCTCCTCTCCCCCTCTCTACCCCCACAGCGCCCCCGCCCCCCTCCACCCCCCCCCCCCCCCCCTAACCAACAGGGCAGTACAGATAACCCCCCGGGGACGGGCGACCACTACTGCTACTGCGATACTACCATCCCAGCAACTCCACAACGATATAAATCAACATCAAAACGACCACTTTCGACAGGACCACCGAAAGTACTTCAGACACCAACCACGTGATTTGTATCTCTCCCTTAAACAGCACCCCCCACCTCCACCCCACCCCAACACACACACACACACACGATCTCTCTCCCCTCGCCGAACTGTACAGTCACCTATTGGCGCGTGCCCTGTCCTCGCGCACGCGCACACCTGCCGGCACGTGCGCGGCGACCTCTGTTGGTGGTGGTGTAGCGTGATGAGATGGGGGAGGTGAAAGGGAGAGGTCAATCAAGCATAGGAAAGTGTGTGTGTGTGTGTGGAGTGAGGTGAGGTGAGGTGGGGGTTACATTAACGAGGCCATGACACAGCGTCAGAACGACGACAGTTAAGGGGTTGGGGTGGGGGTGGTGGCAAGGAGGGGTGAGAGGAGAGTCTTTGTGGTTCAGTTCCCTCCCCGGTGTGTGTGCTTCAGGAATAATAATTATAATATATCGGGAATAACCAGTTGGTTTGGTTGGAGGAGGAAGAGGAGAAATTCGGAGTTGTGGTTGTTTTGTTTTGTTTTGTTTGTTTTCTTTTTTTTATTATTACTTTTTTTTTGTACGCCTATAGTTGACTTCATCACGTTTTTGCGCCTTATACATATTAGTAGTAGTAGTAGTAGTTGTTTTTTTTTTTGTTTTGTTTTGTTTTTTGTTTTTTTGTTTTAGTTTTTTTTGTTTTGTTTTGTTTTTTTCTCAAGGCCTGACTAAGCGCGTTGGGTTACGCTGCTGGTCAGGCATCTGCTTGGCAGATGCGTTGTAGCGTATATGGATTTGTTCGAACGCAGTGACGCCTCCTTGAGCTACTGACTGAAACTGAAACTGTTCTCTCTCTCTCTCTCTCTCTCTCTCTCTCTCTATCTATCTATCTATCTATCTATCTATCTCTCTCTCTCTGTGTCTCTGTCTCTCTCTCTCTCTCAATAAAGTGTTATTTATTTTCCTTTTTTTTTTTTAATTTGTAAAGTGAATGTGATGATAGAAACACAGAGAGAGGGATACAAGACAAACCTCGTTGTTTTCGAGCACGATAGATAAGCACTGGCGTGCTGCTTGCTTGCTTGCTTTTTTTTTTTTTTTTTTTTTTTTTTTTTTAACAATCACATTTCGCCTGAATAGTGTATGCTCTCTCTCTCTCTCTCTCTCTCTCTCTCTCTCTCTCTCTCTCTCTCTCTCTGAGTGTGGCTGTGTGTCTGTCTGTCTCAGTCATCAAATAATAAATCACGTTATTAACATCACTGAATCCCCCTCTACGCAGATGACCTGGTACTCTGGTGCTCTGAAGAGTACACCACTACAGCACAGGTACGCATCCAGACTGCGCTCAGCAAGATCAGCAAATGGACCAAGGAATGGCTTGTCTCTGTCAACTCAAGCAAAACAACCTACACAGTCTTCAGCCTATCCAGCAAGAAGCAAGAGGCGAAACTAACACTGAACAACCAAAGGCTTGCAGAGGAACCCACACCTACCTACCTGGGAGTGACCTTTGACCGCAGGCTCACTTGGAAACAGCAGATCACCAGATGCTGTAGCAGGGTCAAGCTGAGACTGGCAACCAGTACCCCCAGGAAGACTGGACCCATGTCTTTACAGATGGCTCCGCCACAAAAGCAACGAGGGATGGTGGAGCTGGAATCTTCTTCCGATACAAAGACGGAGGGTGAAGAAATTGCAATCCCAACAGGAAAATACTCCACCAACTTCCGAGCTGAGCGAGACGCCCTCTGTGAGGCAGCCACAACAGTCTCGCAGAACTCCACAAGAACAACAGGGCAGGTGGTGGTGTTCTCAGACGCTCTCTCCGTGCTCCAAGCCCTCAAGAACTCCCGCTGCAAAGAACAGAACCATCTCACTTCAGCCCTTGTTGCCCTGACTGCCAGAGTGGAGAAAGTGGTGATACAATGGGTACCAGCACACTGTGGCATCAGAGGCAACGAAAAAGCGGACATTCTGGCAAAAGACGGTGCACAGAAGGAGCAGGCCAACAAACTTGTGTCATACGATGAAATCAAGACAATCATCAAGGCACAGCAAGGAATAAAGTGGCGCCTCCAGCACCCTAAATATAACCCAGAAGACAGATACCATTTGCTGGAACGACGGGAACAGGTCAAGATCTTCCGCCTGAGAACTGGAATTAACCACCTGCTCCACCACATGCACACAAAATTTGGCATTGGACAGAGTGGAAAGTGCCCTTGTGGTGAGGGACCAATGACAACCGACCACATCCTTCAAGACTGTAGGACGCATGCAGCATCCTGGAGGAAGTACTAGCCAACACCGACAGCAGTGGAAGCCAAACTGTACGGCACCCTGGAGGAGCTGCGACGGACGGCAGCCTTCATCGAGGACACTGGGCTGTTCATCTAATGGGAGGCGAACAAGGAAGAAGACGAACTGAATCCCCGAAATCAGTGCTGAGAAGCATGACAGATGCCTTTGCAGTATAAAAGAGAGAGAGAGAGAGAGAACAGTTTGGTATTCTGAAAATATATATTTTTCAACCTTTAAACCCAAAGTCCTGAACCTAATTCTCATAAAACGTTCTCAGTCCATAAGCCGCATTTAATTATGAATCAATAGATATTGCGTGCGCGCGCACACGCACACACACACACGCACACACGGACGCACGCAAGAACACACACACACACACACACACACACACACACATGCATATTAGAGTGGATTTCACTGCGAAAGTTGCCAGAGACAACTCTCTTGTGGTTTCTTTTACCTGCATGAATGGATTTTACAAAGAAACTTTGCCTGACAGTATTAAAACAAAATTTTGTACGGAATGGAGTTAAAAAGATCAATAGCAATATATTGTGTTCAAAAAGGAGATGTAAATATTCCACACATTCCATCATTTATAGACTCATTGAAACTCATATGTTGGGGGGGGGGGGGAATGCTGCAGTCATCTAGTCCTAAATGAAAAAAAAACATATTGTTTAAGAATGTCCAGAGGCTAGAATGCTACAGGAACATGGCCCAGTGACACTGAAAGTTGGAGGACGAATAATCAACCCTATTTGGAAAGATTTTCGTGTGTGTGTGTGTGTGTGCGCGTGCGTTTTGTTTTGTTTGTTTTTTTTCACCGTTGATGTGCATGATGAACAAGATATTTTGATGGAACCGTTGGCTTTAAATAACAAATTCAAGAGTGTTTGCAAAGTTTCATATTTCGAAGACTGGGTCAGAAAGAAATGTGTATTATGTAAAAGACCTAATGAAAGAAAATGGAAGATTTTCATATTTTTATGTTATAATTTTGTGTTTTCTGTGTGTGTGTTTGTGTTGTTGTTTTGGTGGGGTTTTTTTTTTGTTTTTTTGTTGTTGTTGTTTTTTTTTTGGGGGGGGGGGTATTTTTGTTTGTTTGTTTTTTTGTTCGATTGTTTGTTTGTTTTTTGTTGTTTTTTTGTTATGTATGAATTTCAAGATGTAATCAATAATCCAGCTCCAATTATGGAATACTTTGGTTGTGTAAACTCTATTAGAAGCTTCTTAAGAGAAAAGAATATTGCACATAAAGAACAATAATCAGAATGGAGTGAATCATAATACAGCTTATAATATTATGGTAAAAGCTCCAAAAGGAACACATTTTCTTTTATGATATATTTATAGGAAAAGCAGCACTACCATATCCTTGTAAAAATTGGGAGCATTGTTTTGAAAACAAACTCGATTGGAAGAATACTTTTTTTTGTTTTTCAAACAAGAAAGATCCAAGAGATCAGAATTAACTCATTCGGGCCGGCTGGTCTTTTCTTCCTCCCCACTCAGATCCTGTCTGATGACCACTGGGTCTCTGAATGACACAGGCTGTAGCTTTCGTCGTTCGGTATTATCTGTCCTCGCCCACCCCTTAAATGTAAGAACCTTTCGTTTGTAACATTTTAAATATGAACGCAGCGGTGAGGAGCTGTCATCGTCGGTTCTTCGTTCGGAACGAGTTAACTCACTCAGTACGGCCAGTCCTCTCTTCTCCTCTACACAGACCCCTCGGATGTCCAGTGGGTGTCTGAATGACCCAACCTTTAGCTTCCGTCGTCAGAATTGTGGTATTCTTTGTCAACAACATTCACCTCTTCAGTATAAGAGCCTTGCGCTTGCAATATTTTGATGATGGTAATTGGGCTGAAACGCTGTTAACGCCGTCTCTTTCGCCGTTCGTATGGAGAGAGTTAAACAGTACAGTATTAAGCCGCTCTGCATCACAAGGTGTGAATGAATAATTATTGACATGTTAATGTGGAGTAAGGATTGGAACAGTACATGAAATTAATATGTGAATGAATATATGTTGTTCTGACTATATTTTTTGTTAGCCGGACATTGTAATCCCACATAGAATCAATGTATGAATGAACACTCATTGTTCTGCCTGGATTATTTTGATGTAATCTGGGTATAGCAGTACCACATGGAATCAATGTGTGAATGGATACTTAAAATTCTGCTCTTTATTATAGTTTTGTTGTAAATTGGACATCATGTCATCACATAGATCAATGTTTGAATGAATATTTACTATTCTGCCCGTATTAATCTTGACGTGGAGTGATTAATATTCAGAACAATACACTGTTGTAACTTCCCAGTGTACAAAATCATACTTTTATCTGTAAACCTTTGTCTGAATAGAAGAAAGAATGTTGGGGGGGAAAAGAAGAAGAAGAAGAAAGTTTACCAGAAACAGCTCTGTTGCGGCACGTATTGTCGCCCCTGCATGTATTGTCGCGGCGACAACACATGCAGGGGCGACAATACGTGCCGCAACAAACTGTCTGCTTTCCGCGGGTTCTTTACATGCGTGAAGTGCCAGGTTGGGAAACTCGGTCTATCGTCTCATTCGGTATGGTTTTGTTGTTGTTGTTTTTTAACTTGATAACAATGGCTGTTTTCACAAGTTGATCGTGCCTCTCCCAGAATCGGTTTGTCCGAGCCGTGTTTATGTTTGGAACAACGTACTGTCGTCGTTGATTGAAGCAGATTACTCCAACACGTCAGTTGTTCTCAAAGAAATTGTTTTCATGAAAAAGTAAATAAAGTCATATTCATGTACGTATTTATTTATTTATTTATTTATTTATTTATTATAGCAGTGTTTGTTTGTTATAGCAGTTGCCATTTTCCTGTAAGTTTTCTTCACAAATCATCATACATCCGTTTTCTTGCTTTCCCTCTCTCTGTATACATATACTATTCTCACTCTCTCTCTCTCTCGCCTCCTGCCCTCCCGCCCCCAATCCTCCCCTCACCCCTCCCCCCCCCCCCCCCCCCCACACACACAAACACACACACACCCTTTCTCTCTCTCTCTCTCTCTCTCTCTCTCTCTCCCTCTCTCCTCACTATCATCCCTCTCTCTCTTCTCTCTTCTCTCTCTCTCTTCGCCCCCCCCCCCCCTTTCTCTCTGTGTGTTCCAAGCCTCCTTCCCCAGCCCACTCTCTGCAAACCGAGGGAGGAAAGATTGATGACCCCAACCAACCCCCACACCTTTTTCTGTTTGTAGTTGTTGTTTTTTGTTTGTTTGTTTGTTTTGTGTTGTTTTGATTGTACAAAGTTTGGTCCCTCGAGGAATCACCATATCACACGGGACACACACACTCACTCACTCAACTATCAACACTACACGCAAAGCATGACATCAGTCTGGTGGACGGACCACGGAGGATACAGAGGTCAGGTCAGGAGACAGCAGTGATGATGAGAGTGAGTGCAGTAACCACCCGGCACTCTGGAAACCCCAGGGTGGCTATAGTGATGCCAGAGTTGCCCACTGAGAGAAGTAGGAGAGAGGAGAAGAGAGGGAGGGAGAGATAGAGAGAGAGATGGACATACAGTTCTCTGGGTGGGACATGGTAGAGGCTCGGAGGGAGTGGGGCAATATTTGGTGGGGGCAGGGGGCGTGGGGGGGGGGGGCAGCCTGCTGGGCAGAGACCGCCCCATTGAGAGAGGTAGGAGAGGGAGAGAGAGAGAGAGAGATGGACATACAGTTCTCTGGGTGGGACATGGTAGAGGCTGGGAGGGAGTGGGGCAGTATTTGGTGGGGGCAGGGGGCGTGGGGGGGGGGGGGGGCAGCCTGCTGGGCAGAGACCGCCCCAGGATGGCAATGATTGCTGAACTGCCCACAGAACGAGAGGGACAGGGAAGGAGAGAGAGTGTGTGTGAAACAGATGGACGAACAGTTAGTTCTCTGGTGGGACAGGGATCGACGGGGAGGGGAGGAGGGGGGGTGGGGGGGGGGGTGACAGGGCTGGGCCCGGCCGGGGTCCGTGCACCTTTGGGCAGCGGCTGCTGTGAAATGTCCGGTGGCCTGGCTGTTTTATTTCTTCCTTGTCTGGGGTGTGGCCAGGGTGTTTGTTGTTGTTGTTGTTTTGTTTGTTGTTTTTTACGTGATGTGTGTATATGTTCATTTCCTGATGGATGAAATCACCACCATCCCCGCCACCCGCCTGTTCCCCTCCCCCCCCCCCGGCCCCCTCCATCCCTTGAATCACACTCTTTCCATTCTCACTACCCGGATTTTGTGTGTGTGTGTGTGTGTGTAATACTTTTTTTTTTTTTTTTTTTTTTAGATGCTGTTTAGAGCATGACCTTTTATGACCTTGAGAATCACGCGCGCCCTCACTTGCGTGCAACACACAGTTTCAAACTAGTCCAAGGGAGGTAACCACAAGCTCGTAGACAAATACTCCAGCCAATAGACTATTAGTTCCCCTCGCAACTTCGACATCTCGCGCGCTCGCAACAGAGGAGAATTGAAGATGATATGTTTGGTCAGATACGTTTGTGTTTATTAATTTTTTTTTTTCATGTTGCATCTAGATGTTATAAACAATACTTGTCAAAATAATGAAGCATTTTTTAAATCCTCATATACTTTTTACACTGCACGGGAAACTTTCAAAATACAAAGCGGAGTAATCATTTCTTTGTACATATATGGGGAGATAACGGTTTTTCTGTCACCCTCTCTCTCTCTCTCTCTCTCTCTCTCTCTCTCTCTCTCAATAATACACAAGGTGGTTTTATACTGACCCATCCACACTCTTCCCTTGTCCAATGTGCCCCGGGTACAAAAGCCGGAGAAGATAAAATACATTTTTTATTTGACTGATTGTAAAGCATGAAAATTATGATAATGTTCGTGATAAATGCGTCATCTTCCAAACAAGTATTGCAAGGGGAAGGGATGTCATGGATGTGCTGAAAATGAATTTTGATGACGATGCAGTAAGATGACTGGCGAAGTTTATTGCTGAAGCATATAGAACTCGAAAGAAGGGTAACACGTGTTACTGAAGAGCTTCAATACCCAGATAATCAAAAGGAAAAAAAAGAAAAGAAAGATTTTTGATTGTATCAACTTGAAAAATGGATGGTCAAGAGTTAGTATATCTATCTACAAGTTTGTTTGTTTTTGTTTTTTGTTGTTGTTTTTTTCTTCTTCTTCTTCTTGTTTGATTTTGTTTTATTGTTTCCACCATTATTGTTCTGATTGTACCCCTGCCCATGTCAGTAGAGATGTTCAGCTTATGACATTAAATATTTCAGTGTTCAGTGTGTTCAGTCACACACACACACACACACACACACACACACACACACACACACACACACACACACACACACTATGCGCGCGCTTTGGTGACATGTGTAAAGGGAAACGATAACATTATGGACTGCACGAATTTGACATTACTCCCTTTGTGTGTGTGTGTGTGTGTGTGTGTGTGTGTGTGCACCGTGTATGTGTGAAGCAGGATACCAGTATGAAAATGAAACAAAAGTCACCTTAGTTGAACAATATGAGGTTGACCCACATAGAGAGAGAGAGAGACAGAGCGTGTGGGGGATGGGGGGGG
>NC_134879.1:18218735-18328735 GCF_041734735.1 Babylonia areolata
TAAGAACACGTATTCCTCCACGGCCGCGAACAGCAACTGACACTCTCACAATGCAACTGGCTACCCCACTGAAAACAACTGGACCTTCGTACAGTTTCAAGATTGCCGTCCGTACACACACACGCGCGCGCGCACACGCACACACACACACGGTCGCTCTGTTTAGACAGCGACTGTGGGACTCATTCTATCAAGAATGGCATGACTCACTCTCATCTTGCCCTGATTATTGTGTATTTTATCCAGAAATCATGAGAGCTGGCTATGTAGGTCAGCTGGGTGCACGTGAACATCGTCGTGCATTGTGTTTACTGAGGTGCAATCGGCTACCCTTGAACAGTATATCCTGTGCCACAAAGTGTGCCATGATCCTTTCTGCAAACAACGTGATGGTCAATGTTTAGAAGATATGTGTCATTTCATGTTGATCCGGTGTCCCCGATATGCTGCTCTTCGTAAACGGGTCTTAGCCCTTTGCTATTATCGATTTCCATCAGATTTTAAAGTACAGTTACTGTGTACCAACCTGTCAGCTAAACTGACATTCAAAGTAGCAGTATACATTAATGAATGTTTGAAACTTAGAAAGTGACAGAAAACTTACAACTACTATAAAATATACTTACGTGTTGTCACATGGAACTAAGTGTGTTTTTTGACGTGCACGTGATTTTAGCAGTAAAAACTTACCTTTGTTTTCACCCACTTTATATCATTTGCTACCTTCAAGCATTTCCCCTGTTCATATGGGCCAGATGGCCTGCAAAAACTGAATGAACCATTATTGTTATTGTTACACACGGTGGCATACACACACATCACTGAAAGAAAGATATGTTGACATAGGGAGAATTTATCCCCCAAACCGTTCTTCACTGCTCACCCCCTCTGTGTCTGTCTGTCTGTCCGTCTCTCTCTCTTTCTCTCTCTCTCTCTCTCTCTCCGTCTGCCTGTCTGTCTGCCTGTCTGTCCCACTCTTTCCCTCAAGCTCTTTCTCTCGCTGCAACGTACAAGCGAGTGCTTGAGTGTCTGTGTAGCTGTTTGCATCTTTTGCTGTCCCAAAACACGTTGACCCAAAGCAACTGACATCGAGCAACACACTCCGAGTCAGGTTCCTGTCATACTGCATAATTACATGCTTTTTGGGTGCCCTTCTTATCTGTTCCCTCACACACTGGGATTTATCTATCTGCCTGTATGCCTGTCTTCGGAGGGGAGGGGGGGAGGGGGGACGGAGCGGAATGTTCGTTCTTATACTTTGACGTCTTTTCACTGGATATTAATTTTTGTGAGAAGACATTGTAGTAGTAATAGTGTAGTAGTAGTACCAGTAGTAGTAGTAGTAGTACTTCAGCGTCTCCATGTTTTCTTCCTCTTGTTCTTTGAGCGCGTGTGCGCTCGGCCTTTGTAATCGGGTCGCCTGCCTCATTATACAGTGATGTCATGAATACAGTCGTTTTTCTTTTTTTCTTTTTCTTTTTTCTTTTTTTAAATCCTATATGACCCATACTTGGATCACTCTTATTTCACCACGCATTACACAGGAACCTGGATAACTGCCAGTCGCCTCTCACAGATTAACGACAAATCAGGCGATCACTCTTATTTCACCAGGCATTACACAGTAACCTGGATAATTGCCAGTCGCCTCTCACAGATTAACGACAAATCAGGCGATCACACGATCAGGCTTTACCCATAGCAGCTTATGGTATGGAAGCATGCAGCACCTGCTAATCTGTACTTTGAAACCACGTAAGTGGCGAACAGGTTGATCCTTTCCTGTTGTGTGTCAAAGAACAAAGTCTTCAGGATATATAACACCGGGCAAGATTATTGTTACTGTGAAATGGACTTTTAACCGAGTGTCGACAGACCCGTGTCCTTTAGTCAGAATAGATTTAATCATTAGGAAACATACTGTTAATAGATGAAGGTGGTTGTGAAACAGCCCTTCAAACCACGCCATATCAACTTATGTAGCCGTGTACTTTCAGCGCTGTTAACCACTTTACGTGTTGATGATGGTTTGTTTTGTGAGTGTGCTTGCGTGCGTGCGTGCATGCGTGCAAGTGTGCATGTGCACGCTTGTGTGAGCGTGCACGCATGTGTGGGTATGCTGAATGTGGCTCGTTTTTAATATTTCATTTAAAATATTTGCATATTACTATGATTTATGTATCTTTCGAGTTTATTATGTTTTGATGTATTTGTTTATTTTCTTTGGTTATTTTATTTCTCTTTAGCTCAATGTTTTATGCACAAGTTTACCCATGGTCAGCTCTCAAGACTGACCTGACGAGCGCGTTGGACCGTCTATGCATATATCAGATATCTGCTCCTTTTTTTTTTCTTTTCTTTTTTTTAAGCAAATGTGATGTAGCTGATATGGATCAGCCAACACGCCTCCTTGACACTGAAACTGACGTGTGTTGTGGATTGTTGTGAAACTTGATTGAACACGGAAAATGCCACACGTTCTACACACACACACACACACACACACACACACACACACACACACACACACACCACCCCCACCCCTCTCCCCCACCCCTGTGACAAGAAAAATCAGCCGCACTATCAATAACCCCATCGACCTCTTCCGGTCTTTGACTCTTGACAAAGACAAATGGGCGTGCCAGGTTCCTTGCTGTCTATTAGGTTTTGTTGTTGTTTTTTTTTTTTGTTTTTTTGGGTTTTTTGGTTTTGTTTTCATGTCAGTTACTTTCTTGGCACCAAACCCAGTCCGCTTTTCGATGACCGTCACTTGACCTGTTCTGGGGTTAGCTGGGTACAATTATTCCGCGTAAAAATTGCTTGCTTGGTGAAGTTTTCAAATGGATTAGCAATGGGAAGTGGAAAAAAACAACAACAACAAAACAAAACAAAACAAAAAAAGCCCTGAAAATCCATCTTTGTATGTGTCATTACGAAAATGTTGAAAAAGGATATATTTGAAAACAAATAAACAAACACATGCTGCAGCAGCAGCAGCAGCAGCAGCAGCAACAACAACAACAACAACAACAAAAAACAAATCAAAAATATACAAAAAGTCAGAAATGGAGGTGAAGTGGGTGTGGGCTTCCTCGTTTCTTTCGCTCTGGACAGACTATGTAACACCGAAGTTTCCAAATTTCCTCCTCCACCTTCTTCCTCTTCTTCTTCTCCAGTCGAGCTGAACTCTGTCAAGAGTCAATGGGACGCCGCAAAGAACTGTTCACCAGATTCCTCCATGTCTGATGGTGTGTGGCTGTAAATGGTTTCCTCGTCCCTTCTGCAGTGTTCTTAGTCCATCGTGGTTTGTTGTTTTTGGGGTGGGTTTTTTTGTGTGTGTGTGTGTGTGTGTGTGTGTGTGTGTGTGTGTGTTATCTTCAGTTTAACGTCTATTCACTATAAGTGTTTTTAGACGGAAAGGAGTAAGGAAGTGGATAAAGGGAAGGGAATGCATGTGAATATTAGTGTAAAAAGTATTCATGTTATGTATCAGAGGAAAAGTATAATATAAGAAAAAGGTCTAAAGAGATTGTGTGTGTGTGTGTGTTTTGGTGGTCTTCCCCACCGTTGTTCCCTCAACAGTTCCTTGGAGAATTGATTTAGAATTAGCAAAGCCAGTGGATCTTGTTCGATGGCTACACCAACGTAGTATTCTTTTTCTAAACTGATGTCAGCTCTTCATAATGGTCCAGTGCGCTGCGTGATGGTTTGAGGCACTTGTTCATTGTTGATATGATCAGTGTATCTGATGTAAAGAATGTTTCCATAGCACCTCGTTCCCAGGGCTTTCCTTTTACTCCATTTTCCCACTGACATCTGTACAGCCTTTCGTGTGATTTTTTTTTTTTCGTGTGTGTGTGTGTGTGTGTTTGGGGAGGGAACCAGTGAGAGTGGCTAAGTAAATGACACAGCGGCCAGACAACCTCCCCCTGCCCCCCCCCCCCCCCCCCCCCCCCCCCACACACACACACACACCCCACTCCGGTGGTAGAGACTAAGTTGTATCCTTTTGCTCAGTTGTCAGCGGTGCGTAGACAAGTGTGGATTTGGCAAGGTCTTTCTCCACTGTAAACCTAACATGTAGGAAAATGTGGATATGGCACTAAGGCCTGTGTCTGATGGAGTCTCACGTCGGACCGACGGATGAGTAGGCAGGCAGGCTTATCTGTCGGTGTGTCCTCATATGGAAGAAGAGGCCGATTCTGGATGCGCAGCACTTCCCACAGGTGTTGCAAGGGAAAACGTCTCCAGAAGTTGAGCCCTGCTTCCTTCGCTCACGCTTCTCCTTAATGGCCAGCGTTCTCTTGTTTTCAAACGTCTTTATGCCACTAGAGCACAGCATCCTCCAGCGAGAGCGGTCAAGGGCATCAGTTTCCCAGGAAGCAATGTCTATGTCACAGGCTTTGAGGTTTGTCTTCAAGGTGTCCTTGAAGCGCTTGCAGGGTCTTCCACGTTCACGGTGGCCTTCCTTCAGCTGGCCATGCAAAAGCATCTTCGGGATCCTGCTGTCTGTCATGCGGACAAGAAGTAGAACTAACTTGTCGAGAAGTGTGGATATGGCAAGACCTTTGTCCGCTGTAAGCCTAACGTGTAGAGATGTGTCGATATTGCACGACCTTTGTCCAGTGTAAGCCTAACTTATAGAGATGATGATAATATGGATACTTACATAGCGTCTGTCCTCGGTCAGATACCAAGCTTTTGACGCTTTACACAGTCATGTTGCACAACAGGCTGCATACATGTATAGCTGACTAACAGCTGACACTGGGCGCTCGTCATTTATTTCCTGTGTCATTCAAGCAGGTTTCAGTCACGCACGCACGCATGTTACATTTTACGTGTATGGCCATTTTGTTTATTTACCCGCCATATAGACTCTGTTTTCGGGGGTGTGCATTCTGGGTATGTTCTTGTTTCCATAACCCACCAATTGCTGACATGGATCACGGGGATATTTAACGTGTATTTTTGAGTGTGTACTATTTACGATTGTGTGCTATGACTTGTGTGTGTGCGTGCGCGTGTGCTTGTGTGTATTGTGGGTTTGTGTGGGGGAGGGGATAAATAATTTTTGATAATGTTTGGTATCTTGTGATCTTTCTTTTCTCTCTCTCTCTCTCTCTCTCTCTCTCTATATATATATATATATATATATATATATATATATATATATTTCATATGTGTTTGTAAACGCCTAGGGCTTATTTTCAAGATCAGGCGTAAATGCTCATAATAATAATAATAATAATAATAATAATAATAACGTATGTGTTTCAATATCTGCGTGCGTATACGGCAAGGACTTTGTCCGCTGTAAGTCTGTGAGGTTAAGTATGAATATGGCAAAGCTTGTCCACAGTAAGCCTAACATATGGAGAAGTATGGATATGGCAAGACCTTTGTCCACTGTTAACCTAACGAGTTGAGAGGTGTGGACATGGCAGCGTCCTTGTCCGCTGTAAGCCTAACGTGCAGACAAGCGTGAATATGGTAAGGTTTTTTGTCCACTATAAACAACGTGTAGAGAAGTGCGGATATGGCAGGGTCTTTGTCCACTGTAAACCTAACTAATGTGGTGAGAAGTGTTCATAATTTTATGACAAAGCTTTTGTCCACTATAAACCAAACTAATATGTGGGTAAGTGTGGATACGGCAAGGCCTTTGGCCGCTGTAAACCTGTGTAGAGAAGAGTGACTATGGCAAGGCCTTTGTCCATTGCAAGCTAACGTGTCAAGCGTGGATATGGCATGGTCTTTGTCCACCGAAAGGCAAACTAACCTATAGAGAAGTGTGTTGAAATGGCAAGATCTTTGTCCACTGTAAGCTGTGTAGGGAAGTCTTGATATGGCAAGGTCTTTGTCCGTTGTATGCCTACATGACGGTGTAGAGAAGTGTGGATATGACAAACTATGCAACTAATACGTCGAGAACAACTATGTAACTAAAACGTCGAAAGTGTGGATATGTCAAGGTCAAAACTTACGTATAGAGAAGCGTGGATATGGAAAATCCTTTACCACTGTAAGCTTTATTACCGTCGAAAGTGTGGACCATGAAGCAAGTTTTGTCAGCTTTGTGATGAAATAGTGTTCTTATTGAAACAAGGGAGCCTGGTCAAACTTTGTTTTGTTCTGTGTATGGAATGCAAATACGTTTTTTGAAAGTCGCTTTTTTCCGGAAACGTGTCAACAAGTGAGGGCAGCTTACTGCGTCAACGGTGCTTCAGTCATATAAGATCGGTGAAACTACGGTGTCCACTGATATGGATCGAAAATGAGTTTGGATGGTTCGTTAATTCTGCCTTGAAAATCTGTTTTGAAGATTTTTTTTAAGCCAATGGAAGCAGTTCTCCACAGTTCCACCCACACTACTGCTTCCGACACTACCACCCATTCTCATCTACTCCAACCCCTACACATACTCTCTCTCTCTCTCTCTCTCTCTCTCTCGCTTGCTCGTTCGCTGTCTCTCTCTCTCTCTCTTGCTCGTTCAATGTCACTCTCTCTCTCTCCCGCTGACAATGATTTAATCGTGCATAAATGGCGCTCTTGCAAAGACGCCGCAAGGGAAAGACACACACACAAACACAGAGACACATACACAGACACACACACACACTGTAAAAATAATAATAATTATATATATATATATATATATATATATATGAGAAGAAAAAAAGAATAAACACTTTCAGGTTGCACAAGCAAGGCACAGAGCTGAAAGTCCTTTTCACACATCAGGGCGAATCTCGCTCCCAGCCTAGATATACAAAAATACTAAACAAGCCCTCAGACACACACACTTACTCCCCGATATTTAACAAACCCTTCTGTTATGAACATTATTATTAATATTATCCTGAACGCCAAAAAAAATTCATTGACGTCATCAGTACCACCGGTCACGCCAGAGTTACGGACAAAAACGACCGTGTTGTGAGGCGAATCACTATACTTCGTGCGTGAGTCAGCGAGCCTCGCGAAAGACCTATGTACGTGCGAATGAGGTCAGGGTTTATGACTTGCTCAAGCGGACTTTGCATTTCACACAAGCTGACTTGGCGTGAAAAGTGCAGAAAATAACCTTTTCACAGGTGTACACATACCTAACTGAACGTGAATGCAAACCTGCTGGTGGGGGTGGAGAAGGGGGAGTAGGGAGAGGAGGGGGGCGGGGGGGGGGGGGGGGGGGGCAGGGGGTGGTCGTTGCCTGATCCTCTCCTGTTCAGCGACTCATCGTTGGTGTCAGTGCATCAGCTACGTTTATTTGCAGCCAGATGGGCCAGCCAGTCAGTTCAGGATCAAGTTTACCTCCATGTAGTTATGATGTAGACACCACTGCTTTCATTCATCAGTATTTTTTTCATGTCAGTACTGTTCATGTTATAATGCCACTCACAAAATTTCAATCTGCAGTAGTACATTATCCATTTAATCTTTCTTTTTTTCCATATCCAAGATGGCATATTTTTGGGAAAATTCTTCATTTTATTTTTTATTTTTTCATCAATTAATAAACATGTGAATTTCCTATACATTTTGTGTGCGTGTCCCAACAACCCCCTTACCCTGTCCAACCCTAATCAACCTAGGTGTTTTTCCGTTTAATATATTTATGAACATTGTTACATTTCATTCAAATCATAGGAACATCAACACCACCAACTGCATTCATGCCATCACCCACATGACCTGGCAACCCTAGTGGCCAGAGAATGATCATGAGAAGTCAAATTTTACACTTCTCTGTTCAAAAAGATTTATGCCCCTAGTAGCCGGCACAGAGGTGACATTTCATGTTCCCCATTGGAACACACACACACACACACACACACAAACCCCAGCCAGGACCATGCCCTTCTTCAGACAGCCATCTGGAATGACAGGCATCCAGGACTTTGCTCTCTTGAACAACAAACTTTCACAAAACCAAAACCCCAGTATTGAACAACTTGACCATGAGGATGCAAGGTAATGGGTCGTTGAACTCCACTCTGCTCACTCTGCAGAAACAGAGGCAAGTGCCATCATAAGATGATACATGTGCACATTGTTGATGTGAAGCCCTGCTCATTTTTTTTTTCTTCTCCAGATTAAAAAGCTCATCTTCAGTTTTGACCCCGCAGTCTCCTCAACACTGCCTTCTGAACTCCAGGATTAGCTTCAACTCCTTAATGAGACTGCTCCAGATTTGACAAACTAGTTACTGAAACTGGGTAACAAGTAAATTTGAGCTTTTTTGATTCAGAAATATGTGTGCACAGTCTCTGGTAACGCATGGATGACAGTATGTGCCATAATCAGTTTACTGTATGAATTTCAAAGCAAGACCTCTGTTGTCATGTTATGTGAATAGTTGCCACTAATATTCTGTTTGTTGATAATTTACAGTTTAATTGCAGATATTGAAAGTGGCTTGGGTGGTTAGTGAGTGTAGCATAGGCTGAAAACGAACAAAATAAATCTAAGCATGTGTGTGTGTGTGTGTGAACAGTGTGTGTGAGCACATGTGTGCTAACAATGTATGTGTGTCAACAGTGTGTGTGTGTGTGTGTGTGTGTGTCAACAGTGTGTGTGTATGTGTGTCAAAAGTGTGTGCGTGCATGTGTGTATCAACAGTGTGTGCATGTGCATGTATTTGTGTGTCAGCAGTGTGTGTGTATGTGTGTGTGTCAACACTGTGTGTGTGTGTGTGTGTGTGTTGCTCCATGTTCCTTGAAAGACATGTTTGTCTTAATGTGTGTTTGTGTTAGGCACACACATAGGCACGAGAGAATGAGACCACATACAGGCAAAAAGCAAACACTTTGGTTGAGAGCTTGTCTGGATTTATTTATAAATCATAATAAGTGTATACAAGCATCACTAATAAATTAACACCAAATGGAAAACATTTTTTGCCCACAGGTTTGTCACTAAAAAAGCAGGGTTTTCTTTCATTAATGTCACCATAAAGGCTTGAAAGGGTCATAAGTCTACATGCTTAGTTTATGGCTGAAAATAAAATAATATGACAATATGAGGAAATGTATACAGATACAACTTGTTTTACTGGAATTTGAAAAAAAAAAATAACTGGGTGGTGGGGGGTAAAAAATGGGAGAAAGATAGAATCAAAGCATTAAACTGGAATGGATATTATGATTCATAAATTCCATTCACAGGTTCCATTAATTTTTTTTTCAGAGCTCAGTTCTCTGCTGCAGGCAAAACAAACGTATTTATAAGCACACACACTTATAAATGAAATATAGAGAAGTGAGTATTCTCTCAGCAAACACTTAAGTTCACATGGTTTATTTGTTGTCACCCCCATCCCTGTTTGTTTTTTTTAAGTTTGTAACAACTTAATCTGCGAGGCTTCATCTGTAAGTTCACACACATACACACTTGCACTCTCTCTCTCTCTTCTCTCACATGACTTACTCATTCACAAATACACAGACAAGAGTAAAATACAACACATATCATTTATCTTGTGGTTTCAAAAGAGTATTGTACATCATACCCAAAGAATTGTATAACATCATATTGAGTACATTTTTTATGTGACTTTTTCACTTTTACCTCAATAAAGTAGTTTATATGAATCCCTGCTTACAATTTTGACTGAGATTAAACTCCAGAAAGTGAATCATGCATAAACTAATAAAACAAAAAAGGTACATTTATTGAATACTAATTTACTAATTAACACAAACTCCCATCACAGTGGTAACCATGTGTATTACCCTATATACATGTAATTTAAGTTAAGTATGATTCAACACATAGCACGGTGTTTAAAAATTTGTCACATAAAAAAAATTCTTCGGTTTTCCTTTTCTTTAAATGAAATTAAACAGTATTATAACTCAGAACACATTTGAAACAGTCACTGCATGCATGTCAAATATACCGGTGGACTTGACAACAATCACACTATGCACTTTGCTTTGTTCAGTTATCAGAGATCTGCTTGTTCAGTTGTAGTGTACAACTATCATCCACAAAGACATCCACCTGTGTTAAATGCAGGCTGTTCCCACATCAGGAACAGTGCATAGCCATACTAGTGCCACCACTTTTTCTGAATGTGCATTTGTTCATATTTTTCATATCAGAGTGGAGTTTTCCCCAGAATTTTATTGGTCGCCTCTCATCATGGGCTCTCTTGTATGCGCTGTGTTCATGTGTGCAGCACAATGGATCTCACTATATTGCCTCACCTCACTGATATCATGCCTTCAGATGATCTTAAACAATGCTGTCAGTGTCATTTTTTCTCAAAAAGTTGAAAAAAGATCATGTTATCCCACTCTTGCTTCAAATTCATTGGTTGCCCATCCAGTACAGAATTCAGTACAAAATTGGCATATTGGCTTATCACCATTTTGAAGGTTCCCTCCCATCTTACTTAACTTCTGTCCATATTTACACTCCATCCCATTCTCCCAGGTCTCCTGGAGAAAAGCTCCTTCCAGGCCCAAAAGTCTCTTCGAAGAAATTTGGTCAAAGAGCTTTTCAGCATCAAGCACCTTCTGTTTGGAATTCTCTTCCCCTGGAACTCTGGCTCTTTCCAACTCTGTCCTCTTTCAAAAGTAAACTGAAAACCCACCTGTTCAAAATAGCCTTTGGATGTGACGAAGCATAGTTCTTTGTCTCTTCCCACCCTGTGTCCCCCCACGCCCCCCCCCAACCCCCCATTGTAGTATCCCTGTGGTGTGTGTGTTTGTGGGTTGGTGTTTAAGCGTGCGCACATGTGTGTGCGTGTGTATTCTGTGCCTTTTCCCTGCGATTATTAATATATCTGTAATTTGTAGTATTAGTGGATACAGACTTTGTTTTCCACTTCTATGTCTTCATGTGCTCTTGTGTGGTATAATGCACTGTTATATATGTACCGTTTCATGTGACGTGCTTATTATTCTTGATTCTTAGAGCCCAACTATGGGGAGTTTGTGCCATATAATTTTAATTAAGTAAAATATTCTTCTTCTTCTTCTTCTGCGTTCACTCGTATGCACACGAGTGGGCTTTTACGTGTATGACCGTTTTTACCCTGCCATGTAGGCAGCCATACTCCGTTTTCAGGGGTGTGCATGCTGGGTATGTTCTTGTTTCCATAACCCACCGAACGCTGACATGGATTACAGGATCTTTAACGTGCGTATTTGATCTTCTGCTTGCATATACACACGAAGGGGGTTCAGGCACTAGCAGGTCTGCACATATGTTGACCTGGGAGATCGTAAAAATCTCCACCCTTTACCCACCAGGCGCCATCACCGTGATTCGAACCCGGGACCCTCAGATTGACAGTCCAACGCTTTAACCACTCGGCTATTGCGCCCGTCAAAATATTATTATGATTATTATTACTAAAAGAACACTTACAAGCACACTTCACATATACGCAATATTGTTTATACAGTATGTAAAAAATGTACTTCTTTTTCTAAACATGTGTAGGGTCTGGAATACTTTTTTCTCTTCTCAGAGCTCAAGTCTCAAAGAGATGTACTTAAGCAGAAATTAATATATCACAATGTCAGTATAAGATGTCAACACACTGTAATTGTAAAATCAAGATGATGCAACAAAACATCACATGTGCTCTGTAATTAAGACTTTATCGACTAGCAGACCATACAATTCTCAGACCAGAAACAAATAAGGAGACATAAATCTTGGACTAAGGAAAATACTAGATACACAGTGTGAGGAACCAAATTATAACACAGTATGAGGCGAGGACACACACACAAACACAAGAAAAAGAAATCTGTAGAAATACATTAATTCTGACAAGCAACTTCATGGAGGCTTGGTTGTTATTTTGTTCTTTTTTCTTTTCTTTAATTGGTATATAGCAGTCATGGACAAAATATATATCTTGAAAAAAAAAGTTTTAAATCATCATTACATCTAGTCATGAAAAACAATGCAGTCATACACTATCTTTTTTTTTATTGTCAAATTTTTTTTATTTTTTTTTAAACATAAAAAAAAAAAAGAAAAAAAAAGAAAAGAAACTGTCAGCTGCAGAAAAGAAAAGTGGATTGACAAAGCATATTCACCGCAGACTGAATGCCCATTGTTGTTTTATCATGTTTTTGCTTTGATGTAAGGTTCTCTGGATTGTAAGGATGTTTCCAAAAGAATACCTTGTTCAGGACCACCAGAGGTGTGATAGAAATCATGGCAGTTCTGAGTTCCATGTGGATGCAGTTAGAACACATTTTCCACAACAGAAACAATGGCAACAACTGACAGGTTTCAGTTTCAAAGAGACATCAAAGCATGTGGACTGATCCATATATGCTGTGCCACAAAACAAAAAAAAACCAAAACACACACACACACACACACACACAATATATATATATATATATATATATATATATATATATATATATATATATATATATAACATATATATATATATTGGGTGTGGGGAACACATGCCTCACCTATGCATAAGCCAAGATGTTCGTCAGGCCATGACAGCTACCAGAAATGTATACATACATAACACATATTAAGTTAAAATAACAATGGCCACAAATTTTTCAAAGCTAAACATTCCACGCTGTTTCAGTATTTGTTCCTTAAACCATGCAAGATGTGGCGGTGCGACAAACGAACAGAACTGCCAAACTGATTGTACCTGTGTATGATGAAAGAACAGAACTGCCAAGGTGATTGTACCTGTGTACAAAGTGATTGTACAAGTATGCTACAACCTGTACATAAATGTATGAACATAGTCACATTACAGCTTGCAAATGAATTCAGCCAACTGCCAATTCGATGTACACATTTTCACCTTGAACACAACATTAGCCAACCCCAGAAGGTGGAAGGAAGCACAAGCTGATTTTAGACACGCACACACAATTACTGGTACATTCATACTATACACATACTTTTGTTTTCACTATCTTTTTAGACAAAATGTATAAATCATGAAAATCTGGTTTAATACTTCATAGCTGATCACTTCCATGCTCCCAAGAAGAAGTGACAAACATGTTATTTCACTTAAAAACTTGTTAATTACTACATAGTGAAGTAAGTGACTAGTTTTGAAGTAGCTCTGCTTCAGAATATTCCCTGCCCTTTCCCTATACTCCTTGAAGATTTCCCACAGGGCCATTGTTGCTTATTACACTCAGTTTCTTTTGTTCTTTTTTTAAAATTCCAGTAAGTATTCAGTTAAGACAGTTTGAAAAAGTAATGCACCTCCACACCTCACCCCACTTTGATTTGTGATGCCATTATTCTACATGTATACACATGCACCACCAGCAGGTCACAATATAAAACTAAATTCTTAAACATGTACCCTCTCTCCCTCTCTCTCACTCTCTAAAGAGAGGAGTATGCTAAAGTTAACCATTGCCTTTTATAACGCAAAGACCTGTTTGATGAGGGAAAAAGTTAATGCGATGATACTGATTCTAACAATGCCTTTCACACTGCTGTTCTTTGCAATTTACAAAGATATATTTCTGGACAACCACCAAGATGTTGTGGTGGAGGTCAGTTACCAAGTCAGGATTCAACTGTATACGAGTTGAACAATTTCCCCACTTAACCCCAGTTCCCCAACAGCAACTTTTCATTTCTATTTGGAGACGAGTGCAACAGCCGAGTGGTTAAAGCGATGGACTTTCAATCTGAGGGTCCCAGGTTCGAATCCCAATCATGGCACTGCTGGGTAAAGGGTAGAGATTTTTCCAATCTCCCAAGTCAACAGATGTGCAGACCTGCTAATGTGAACATATTCACGCAGAAGATCAAATATCAACATTAAAGATCCCTTAATCCATGTCAGCGTTCCGTAGGTAATGGAAGCAAGAACATACCCAGCATGCACTCTCCCCTCCAAAAACAGAGTTTATCTGTCTGCATACAAGGCAATGATAAAAACAGTCAAACATGTAAAAAGTCCACTTGTGTACAAACAAGTGACTGTGGGAGTCACAGCCCAAGAACAAAGAAGAAATAAATTTCATTTTAAGACTGGAAAACCAATAGATTTTGGCAAGAGCTGCATATGGTTCCAATGAAAAGTACTAAACCGTTGTATCAATAATGAACACACATGACGAAAAATCAACACAGCCCTAAAAAGGGATTAATTAAATTAGGGAAGACTGCATCACATTCGTGTATGGATTACAGACTCAGTGTAGCAATAACAAATTATGAATACTGCATCACAATGTATACTTCCAATTCCACTATTTTAGAGAATTCAAATTGAAACCGCACACCTGCACAGTATATAAAGTCACTGAACACGCATATTACCCTTGCACACATAATACATGTTTCACAGGAGCACCAGTTGCATCAACCTCACACAAAGAGATAGGTGTGGAAGAGGATGCAAAAAAATAAATAGATAATATAATAATAATATTCTGAAAGACAACAATATAATGCTTAATGTATGTCCTAAGTTTCTTACTAATAAAAGAAGTATATAGTAAGTGTTACCCACACAACATCAATTTGATGTGTGTTTTAACACAATTTTGACATTTAAACATGATACTTGTGCAAACTTCTAAACTCTTACAAAATTATCCATGTGGCAAACCTATCTATCAGGCATGCTGTTTGCGCACCTCCATCCCTGCCCGTTAAGTAATGTTGCAAATGTAGCACTAAACAATAATCATTAGACAAACAAGCAGTGATATATAACTGAAATAACAGTTTATGATGACATAAATAAACAAACAAAATTACAAAAACAAAATACTGTAACCAACCACATGCTTCAAATTAAGTACAGGTAAAAATAAAAGGAACACTTGTAAACACAGACAAATAATTCAACAAGACTGGACTCCCAAATTGTAATCCTAAAAACTTCTTACTCTTGAGATTCGCATAACAGAAAATTGCACACAGCACACTTTCATGATGTGGTTTGTAAAACAAATCTCACTTACTTTTCAAAGAGAATCTTACATATGAAATTCAATCACACAAACAGAAGCAGAAATCAAACTATAAACTTTTTTTTTTATACCAACATGCACCTACAAATACACAAGGTCGTCACATTACATGACACCAATACAGTACAAAGATTTTTTTTTTTTTTTTAATATTAATCATGCACATATTGCAATTTTCTGTTCTTTACCCTTTCCCCCCAACCAAAAATTCTATTAAGGAACCTTTTTGTAAAGATATAAAGGCACAATCTTCAAAGCCACACTTCATTCTAATCAAACGACAGAAGAAAACAAGTATAAACTTAAAAGAAATAAAACATCTTTTTTTTTCCCCTACAAATATGATAATCATAATTTATTTGAATAAAGGCATGTTAAAACTAGCAAAAAAGTAACAAGTTAGAATCCTTTATCTGCAAAAACAAGCTTTTTAGCAAAAAATCAAATCAAATAAATATAAATGAAATGTAGAATCTAATTAAAACTTTTCTCCAGCAGTATGTGAAATGAAATTAATATGTTTAGAAACTAAATATATATGAACGAGCATTCATCTGTAAAGAAAACCTTGCTAAGAGGTCTCTTCCCAAACATACGTGCCTGTCAATACTAATCGTATTCACAATTTCTTTGTCAATGCACCCATGGGTGTGGGTGTGAATGTGTGTGCGTGTGACTGTGTGAATGTACATGCACAAGTACGCTGACAAACTCCAATATGAATATGAAAGAACAAAAAAATCGCAGACATTGTATTTCTTCTTCTTCAAGTTCAGTAACCACAACCAATCTGCTGATTTATTTGCTACTTTTATGTGGAGGGATATTGTATTTTCCCTTTGCAATACAAAAACAAAAACAAGAAATCCAGTTTATAGTGCTTAAGTAGAAAATGCAATTTGTTGAGAACTATCCTAAATCAAGAACAGCAACAAAAACAAACCCTCACTGATTAATGCCTTTCTAATTTTATTTTTCTTAAATTCAGTTAATATAAGACAATATCAGTGTCAAAGCTAAGATCATCAACGCCTTTTTTGGTTTTTTGTTTTGTTTATCTTCTTTTCAAGAAACAGAAGAAAATATTGACATGAAACCTAACACCATTTATGCCTTTCTTGTATTGTTCTTAATATTCTTTCCACATAATATAAGATAATATCAGTCTCAAAGCATACATAATATTCTTACAGCCAGACTGCCTGTCCACATGGGGCTTAAAAAGGTTACTTAGCTCTCAAGTCTCTGCTCTCCGGGTCTCACATATTCTCTGTCTCTTTCTCAGCGACAATTTTGACAGGTCGTCGTATGCGGGAGTAGGGGCCAATGTCAGGGTTGACAACAAAGTCCCAGAGGACCTTCACCCACGAAGTGTGGCATGGCAGGTTGTCATAGTACTCTGGAGCAATCTTGCGCAGCTGAAAAAAAATTCACCCTCATTTTGACATAAACACACTTTGCTTTCTAGTACAGTCGTTGTAATGAAAGCACAGAACATCAGTCTCTCACTCTTACATGCACAAACACCTCTTAATAATTATTCTACTTAACAAGATAACTGGAATATATATTAAGCAAAAACAATACAGTCATCAAATGATAAAAGAATGAAATTTATTTTCTGATTAATTAATAAGAAAAATAATGGTACAAACAGTAACAAATATTTCAAACCTTTTTAAACTTAAGTTGACAAAATAAATTATGAAATAGTATTTCATCAAAATAAAATCTATGAAATAAAGATCTCAAATTAGCCACCTCACCCAAAATTCATGTCAGTGTACAAAAAAACTGTAAAACCCTCAGTTAATCCATATCTTCTCCTCATTCATCTGAGTTAATCTTTAAATCCACTACATCATGAACAACAACAAAAAAACCAAAAAACAACTATTAACACTAACAGCATCAATAAATTACAAAACACTAATACAATAACAGTGGCTCCATGTAGCATCAGTTTTTACACTGAAAGTGAAATTACAATTTTATATTAATCTATTTTAGTAGTCTGTCAGATATGTCAACCATGGTAATATACTTACACCTACACTACAGAGAGACCAATGAAAAATGCATTACCTTGCTGATTACAGGTCGCCTTTTTGATTTTGAAGCTTTACATGATATATGTATTAATTAGCAAGTTTCTGGAAGCTTTATTATATTTGCTACATTAAAGAACATAAAAATTAACACAGATAACATAACTTATTACTTAACGCAGAAATGCAATACACAGACCACAGCATTCACACCAGTGTGGCAAATATACAATGGGTAAAGTAAATTATTTGAAACTAGAAAAAAGGAAAACAATGATGTTGTTTTAATTTTTACATTAAATGCATCAGTTATTACACAAATTCTTAAGGTCACATCTTTAGGCTGAATGCCAGTTACATTCTCAGCAACATCAGATTCTCTCTTGTTATACCATACTCTAAGTCAAAGATCAAAATCAATGTTAGCATAATTCATGCCAATCATGTATGTGTCAAATACATTTTGTTGAAGGGTGTGGTGTATACGTCTTTCAGTTCTGCTCAGGTATTTCCAATACAAAGTGTTACAACTTCAAGTCTTCAAGGTGTATCTCTGATTATTCCTCTCTTTATTCCAGAAATAAAATTCACATTTGCAATAATCATATTATTCTACCTGGAATTCTTCAAGAAACTGTTGTGATGCAATAATAATAATAATAAAAAAGGTTCACTGAAATGCATGCCAATATTTATAAAGAAAATAACTGTAAAGTGTAAGTATGATTCTTCTTCTTTGTTTGTGGGCTGCAACTCCCACGTTCACTCATATATACACGAGTGGGCTTTTATGTGTATAACCATTTTTACCCCGCCATGTAGGCAGCCATACTCCGTTTTCAGGGGTTGTAAGTATGATAATACATGAAAATGTTTCTTTGGGGAGTTTCTAAATTCTGCCCCATATATACATAAAAAGCAGCTACCACCCTTACCTCTGGCAGTTTAGATCCAGCAATGTAGGGGAAGTCATGGTGCTCATTGTGGTAGCCCACATTCCAAGCCAGCAAGTTCAGGGGACCATAATAGGAGTAGGTCTCGTAGCCCTGGACAAACATGTAGTGCTCAGAAATGAAATGGCCAGCCATCGGATGGATCCCCATGGCCAAGAAGGTGCCGATGATCAAGTAGACAAGAGCCTTGACACCAAGAAAGTACAGGATGGCAGCATCAAAGGAGAACTGGATAATGATGTTAATCACTTCCAGGCCCGTCAGTGGTTTGGGGCGAATAAACAGCGGCCGGAACGCATAGAAGTAAGGCTGCAGGAACAACCAGATCAGCTTGGTCGCAGTGTGCTGGAAGAAGCGACACTCGAACTGGGAAGGAATGTCCACGTCTTTCTCTGCATCCCCCTGGTAACGATGATGCTCCAGATGATATTTCTTGAACGAAACTGACATGGGCAAACCTATAGGCAAATTTGCAAAGTATCCAAAGATTCTGTTAGCCATGGGCATGGAATGACCAAACGCCAAATTGTGAGCTGTCTCATGAATGGCCAAAGACAGTGAGTGGTTGATGGTACCACCTAAGCAATAGGCCAGAGCAATAACAGTGAACCATGCTGCATCACTAATGAGGTAAGCAGATACACACTGGACTAACACCATGGCAGCCACAATGTATTTCATTCGAGGGTCTGGTCCCATCAGCTTCTTCACCTCAGGATATTTCTCTGCAAACAGAAAAATACAAGAATTATTTCTAGACATTAATAACATTATATATATATATATATATATATATATATATATATATATATAATCTTGGTAGTCAATCTCCAGTTTAAAAAAACTGGACGCCGCACCATGACCTGTTTGGCTCATTAGATGATGCATGTTATGCGATTATAGATTAAATATTAAATCCAGGCCCAGATGTCTTTGTTATTTCATACAGTAATGAAGAACACAAAAAACCCCAGTCTTGGTTAATCTTTTAACCTTTAAAACTGTATTTTTGTTTGGGGAAGGGTGGTGGTTTAAAAAAGCTCTCATCTGCCTATATTGGTCCAATGTACAGTCTCCAAAAGGAAAGTTGGTTTGCACAGCAAGCGACAGCTGTTTTGCACTTAGAAGTGCTCATCGGGTTTGCTACCTGCTCTTGACTGTGAATCAGAGAGAAACCACTACTCAACTAAGGAGAAATTTCCAATTGCTCAGCAGGGATTTTTTTTCAATAAAGTAATTGTCTCTCAAGTGGAGTGATGGCCTAGAGGTAACGCGTCCGCCTGGGAAGCGAGAGGATCTCAGTGCGCTGGTTCGAATCGTGGCTCAGCCGCCAATATTTTCTCCCCCTCCACTAGACTTTTGAGTGGTGGTCTGGACGCTGGTCATTCAGATGAGACGATAAACCGAGGTCCGGTGTGCAGCATGCACTTAGCGCACGTAAAAGAACCCACGGCAACAAAAGGGTTGTTCCTGGCAAAATTCTGTAGAAAAATCCACTTCGATAGGAAAAACAAATCAAACTGCATGCAGGAAAAAATACAAAAAAATGTGTGGTGCTGTAGTGTAGCGACGCGCTCTCCCTGGGGAGAGAGCCCGAATTTCACACAGAGAAATCTGTTGCAATAAAAATAAATACAAAACAAAAAAAATACAAATAACCAACTTGAGCAACACGGAAAGTAAAAACCAGGCATATAGATAAAACAAATGTTCTAAAATTGTCGTAAAACCTGCACTTAGAAATTACAAGACACGGCTTACGGGGGCCAGTTACAATGGATAAAAAATCCACAGGGGACGAAAATAAAATCTTGGTAGTCAATCCCAAGTTTAAAAAACTGGACACGGCACCATGACAAAGTGTACAAACTACAAAGTGTACCATTAAATGCCATCTTCATAATATAAATGTACTTGTGCTAACATGAATGGCAAACAAAAGATAAGTTATACCCAATACACAACCAAATTTTTACTTTTTTAACTGCTAATTTCATTTCATTTAATACTTAAAAGTTAAATCTATGGATAAATTAAATTAAATTTACACCTAAAATTACTGGTAGACAAGACAAGAAAAGAAATTAAAACCCTTTTATGGATGAAAAGAAAAATAATGAGAAGCATCAAAAAGAATTATAAACTGTATAAGCGTTTCTTAAGAACAAAAACAGGTCACTCCTATTTATGTTATGTAACAGAAAGGAATAAGTGCTGTAAGTTCATTAAAAAAAAAGCTATAAAAATTTTTTTTTAAATTAAAATTTTTTTAAAAAAGTATGAAAGAAACATAACAAAAAAACTGTAAATATAGCCCAAGAATGTTTTGGAAGTATGTACAGGAAAGAACTAAGCTAAGAACGGGAATACGAGTACTGAAAAAAGATGGTAGTTTAGCAGAAACACATAAGGAAAAAGCATAAACTTTAAATACTTTCTTTGCAAGTGTTTTTATGAAGAGACTGTTACGAATTTACCTAACAATGGAGAAAGCTCCAGATTGGGAAATATTAATGTATGTGATCTAAAGGTCACCCCTATGGCAGTGGAAAATAAATTAAAAGCTTCAGACCCATATAAAGCACAAGGACCAGACCAAATACCTTCAAGGCTCCTAAAAGAGTTGAGCAAAGAGTTGGCTATTCCATTGAGCATCAGCTATAATAAGTCACTTGAAAGTGCTTCCATACCAAACAACTGGAATACGGCTGAGGTGACACCTATTTACAAGAAAGGGTCAAAACAAGAACCAGGTAATTATAGACCAGTGAGCCTATCATGTATAGTGTTTAAGATATTTTTAATCTTTTATAATATATTTATATACACTACAAGAATAGTCTGACAAATAGAACCTTTATTTTAATGTTTCAAAGTGTAAAGTAATGCACATAGCGAAAAAATATCCAAATAACAATTACCATATGAAAATAGAAAACACGACACAGAATACTGAGAAATGCCATAGTGAGAAAGACCTAGGAATAATGTTTGACAATAAACTGTCCTTTGATACACATACTGATAATAAATAAAGCCAATCAAATGACTGGTGTAATTAAGAGAACCTTCAATTACTTAGATAAAGATATATTTCTCAATCTATATAAAGCATTAGTTAGATCGCATGTAGAATATGGTAATATTGTGTGGCATCTATAGCAATAGAAAGGGCCCAAAGAAGAGCAACGAAATTATTAAAAGAATGCAAGAATATGAGATATCAACAAAGACTTACATACTTAAATCTACACTCACTAAAAAGTAGAAGAGTAAGAGGAGATATGACTGAAACTTATAAGATATTAAATAACATAAATGATGTAAATGCAAGACAAATCTTTAGAATGTCAGACTATGATAGAACAAGGAACTCAGTAAAGAAAATTTGTTTAGAACACTGCAACGCCAACATTAGAAAAAATTCATTGGTTAACCGAATTACACAAACATGGAATGCACTACCAACCAAAGTTAAACTTGCACAAAATACTAAAACGTTCAAAAATCTCCTTGACACCAACATCATTTCAAAAGAAATTATTTTTGATTATGATGAATAAAACAAAGTTTCTTTCAGAAATGTACTTGCGTACCCCGCCCAACAACAACAACAACAAAAAAAGAAGAAAATAAAGAAGTGAAGATGAAGATTAGATGGGGACATAAAAAGACCGAGAGGTCTAGGCAGATGACTTGCCAGTCCCTATACTACTACTACTACTACTAAAGCATTCCGAATGAATTGTGAAGCATGCTGATTGAAATACGGGTGGGATGGGGTGAGGGTTGAGAAGCAAATGCCTGATATATATATATACACACAGACCGATCCAAATGCTGCCCCTCCCCCCAACCTCCCCCACAAAGTCGACATATAAGGTTTAAATTTTTTATTTAAGCAGCGACACAACAAACTGAAAAGAACATTTTTAAATGCATAAATAAGACAGTAAAAGTATAATATCGTCTGAACACCCCGCCATCAGACTTGTACTGGTAACGTAATTTGTTCGTGCTTCTGGCGACTCGATTACCAAACTGACATGCATCATTTATGTAATAATGAGTCAACGGCCATACCTAGAATTTCCTTCCGTCTGGTTGCGTGAGGTTCTTCTGTGTACACCCATTCAAAGTCTGAACGTGATACATGAGCTCCCATTCTTGAACAACGGTTGCGGCCAGTCACAACTGTCTGAAATGATTAATCCGATCACCAGACGAAGTCTTCAAGTCTGAAAGTTCTGCAGACCCTCGCCAACGTACAGACGGCTATCAAAGACCGGCAACTCGCGCTGGAGAAGAAGGGGGCGAGCGGGAGGAGGGGAGAGGGTTTCCTACGTGACGTCACTGGCGGAAGCGGTTGTTATCTCAACGCAGTGGCAAGGCAAAATGGCGTCCGTGATCGGTTCCGAAGTGGAAATTGCAGAGGTGGAAGTGGAAGCTATTCCAGTTGAAATGCCTATAGAGGCTGTTGTTGAGACAGACGAAATTTCTGTTCAACCTATGATAGCTTTGCAGCCTTTACCTGAGCCTGCAGTTGAGGAAATAGTCTTACAAACACGTGAAGAAGTTGTTGGAGACCCAAATCTTGTGTACGCGGACAGTATCCCTGTTCCTGCTCCTGAAATCGAAATCTGCACTGAAGAATCAGTTCCTACCAAAAAGGGGAAGGGAGGGAGGAAAAAAGGAGGAAAGTCAAGAAACCTGGTCACTGCGACAGCGATACAAGGAATCGGTGACTTGGGACTGGATACAACCCCAGCCAAAAAATGGGAACAAAAACAAGTTCAAATCAAGACTCTAGAAGGCGAATTTTCTGTGACAATGTGGGCGTCAGGTTAGTCGTTGAGACATTTTATTTCTTAAGGAAATGTTTGTTTTACACGTTGAATACATGTAATGTAAACACCGGTTTCATTTACAGTAAACAAACGTCTGTTTCTTGAGGTATCAACCGAAAAAACACAAAAATATTGTTAGAAGTGTCGCAAGTCCAGTATGACGTCAGGTAGTGGTTTGCGGTATCATTACCATATTCGTGTATTGGTTTCTGTTCGTCATGTAAGTCATCCTGTGTCTGTTGTAAGACTTAAAGTTTGTTTTCAGATTTGTTTTGAAAGATCGTCAGCCATCACGAGTTGCATGGGCGCCGCCATATCGGAACATGGCGGTGACAACAATAATGGCGGTGTAGCAATGGCGCTTGTCCGCCATGTTTGCTCGCATGTGGGATAAAGATGGCTTCCAGAAAGTTCTTAATTTGGCAGCGTTGTGCCTGCTGCAACCTGTTTATGAGGTGGTTACAGTATTTTATGCTCGATTAAACTTAGTTTTAGAAATTTTGCGTTCGTTTTAGAGCATTTTATTGGCGATATCATAAATTATTCGGTCTTTCTTGTTGACCTTCCAAAATGACCTTGAGCGATTTTCTTGAGCTGACAAATCTTAGCAACCGCACCGGATTGGCCACCTATACCAAACACGTGACAATGCAGTATATGTACTTTCGCTTTCACATTGTCCTTTGTTTTCCTTTCAAAAAGCAATTTGGGGATGGACTGGTAAACAGCTTGCTTCTGCTGTTTACTGAACATGTGTTTTAAAATACTGTTTTTGGTGTACAACTGTTTCACTGCATATGAACATTTCTTGATGCATTCATATTTTGTACTGTTGAGTTTTTCTGTTCCTTTGAAGAATTTTTAATATGATGGTTTTGGGTGCTTTATTATTTTGTTTGGAAGTGGGTTGGCAGTAAGATAACGTCTTTTATGTTTGCTTCTGTTGATTTGTATATGTATTATGCTATTTATTAGGCATAGAGTGTTGGCCTAGAGGTAACGCGTCCACCTATGAAGCAAGAGAATCTGAGCGCAACAGTTCAAATCACACCAGCTGTCGCCAGTATTTTCTCCCCCTCCACTAGAGCTTGAGTGGTGGTCTGGAAGTTAGTTATTCGGATGAGACGATAAACCGAGGTCCTGTGTGCAGCATGCATTTAGCGCACGTAAAAGAACCCATGGCAACGAAAGAGTTGTCCCGGGCAAAATTCTGTAGAAAAATCCTATTGGATAGAAAAACAAATAAAATTGCAGGCATGAAAAAATACAGAAAAAATATGTGGCATTCTCAGTGTAGTGACACACACTCCCTGGAGAGAGCAGCCTGAATTTCACACAGAAAAATCTGTTGTGACAAAAAGAGTAATAAAATAATCCCCCCCCCCCCGAAGCTTAGTAAGGGGCTGTGTGGATGGTATTGGGGTCTTTCCACTATCCCTGAATTATTATAATATATATATTCACCTCTCTCATTGTTTTTGTCATGAGCAAGTATTTAGTGTGCTTTATGTTTTAGCTGGAAATAGTTTTTAGATTTAAATGTCTTTGCATTATTTACATCATTCAAAGCACCCAATAGACTCCACATGACACACTTTGGACAGTACAAAGGGAGGTCATTCCATTCAATATTTTTCATTGCCAAATGTTTTTTATGTTTCAAAATTAGAATAACAGGCTTCATAAAGCCTTTCCATTGGCTCACATGTATAATCATATTATTAATGCAAGACTGTAATAACCCTCTAGTTTGTATGTGTGTATGGCAAACTATAAAAAATATAAAAAAAATTATATGCTCTGGAAATACTTTGACATCATCAAATTTGGATTGAACATTGAAGAATGATAAATCTTCCACACATGGCAGTTAGTACAAGGGTATAATTGGTCTGTATTAAACCATTGTTCTGGATTGTGAATAGTTCATTTTGTTTAGCCTCCAAATCTGTAAGTTGTTCTCGTCCTTGGCACATTTTTGGCCGATTAAATGAGTGAGAGCTTTGATGTGTTAGTATTAAAAGTATTGTATTTTTTGTCTCAACAGATTTCTCCGGGTGAATTTTGAGATGCCCTCTCTGGAGAGAGTGAATACAACATTGCTTTTTTTTTCTTTTTTCTTTTTCCAAATGTGATTATTTCACTGTCAATGTGGATTTTTATCTTTTTTGCTGGAAACAACCCTTTCATTGCTATTGAACCTCTATTTTTTGTCTGATCGAAAAAGAGTACCCAGACCATCACTCAGATTCTAGTGAAATGAAGATTAATGACCCAGGTCCATAATATAGAACTTGAATCTGTAGTGTAGATACGTACTGGTTTTCTCGTTTGACCACCACTCCACAAATGCCCAGCTGAAGACATTGGCAGTCTCCATGAACAGCCGACCTTTACCCACCAGGCAGTACCAGGGGGAAAAAACTCTTAACCCCTCAAGTCAAGTTAAGTGCCAAAGTGTGTAATATGAACATACTTAGTGACATCAAATATCAATGAAGATATCAAAACATTTGATCTGGAATAGTACATCTCTAGATCATTATTTCAGTTTTCGTCTGATTGTTCTGGATATTGATTTATGACTCAACGCCACTTTCTACTGCTTTTTTCTTGGTCTTTTTGGGGTTAATAATTTAATCTATCTCTTGTCTGGCAGTAGCACACACTCCCAAGAATTGAATCCGACTTACTTCTGCCTGTTGTATCACACATGTTTTAATATTGAATTTGAAGCATATCTGTATTTTGCTAATGTATTGTACAGGGGTTTTTTTTCAACACTGTAACACAATGTTAATAGTTTGCAGTATAGTCATTAGTTGGGTCTGATGCATTGTATCAAACACACTGAATAGACTGCTCTTGGCTTTGTACTAACTCAAAAGTCTTTTCAGCCTGCTAATGCTACTATACCACCAGTAGTACTGACAGAAGCTGAAAGGAGGGAAACATATTCTTCATTTCTTGACTTTGCATTTTAGGGTAAAGACGAAAAATTTAGATACCTATTAAGAAGTATTGTCTTCAGCAGACATTACCAGGGATCAGGTTCGACATCGGTCATCGGTCATTGACGCATTTAATTTTGAAATGACCTATTGTTTTTCAAGTTGCCAGGTCACATGACTTATTGTTTTTATGACCAGTCGGTCAATCAAAGTAACCATCTCTCTCTCTCTCTCTCTCTCTCTCTCTCTCTCTTTAACGATCGCTTTGTCGTCTGCTCCTACAGGAAATGACTATAAACTGGTTTATTAAAATACGGATCCGTGACGAAATGAAATCCGAAACGAATCTTTATCGCTGCCTTTCGCGAGCTTCGGGGAAATCGGGCCTCTGTGGGCTCTCATGGCAGCCCATCACAGGGAGGACTTTCCCAATTTGATCAAGCTGGCTGCGCTTGCCCTGTGTTGCCCTGTACAGACAGCAGATTGTGAGAGGGGGTTCAGCGCACAGAATCGAATTGACAGCCCTCAGAAACAGGCTGAACCCCCTCACACAAAACAAGCTGCTCTCTGTCAAGGTGGCACCCGCAGATGCCCTCGGTGCATGGAAGGCTGCAAAACCAAGGGTTGTCCTTGCGTCATCTTCCCGCAAGGCATAATCGCCTGACAGCAGTAAATGAGCCAGTCGTATATGTTTTCTAGTCAACGCAGAAGACCAGAACATTGCATTTTCTTATCAGAAATCAATGACATTCTTAACTTCTTTTTTTTTCTAGTCAATGAATGACCAGAATGGCCAATGTATTACATTTTCCTTTTATTTGTGCATTATTAAAGTTTGAAAAAGCCCGGGACAGGTGATATTTGACCTATTGATTTTCAAAATGACCTATTGATTTTATGTTCTTCCGGTCATATGACCTATTGTCTATTGAATCCAACCTGATCTCTGCATTACTGTTCTTGAAACTTTGTTTATATCTGTTGTTGAGTACCCAGACAAGAGAGAAGCTAAACACATTTTATGGAGTGCAAAGCATTCCAAGCCTTTGATTTTATGAAGAGTTACCAGATATTTGTGCAGGTACAGACGATGGCAAGGTGGACGACGATTCACTTGCAGGGGACTCGGACGCAGACTTTACAGAGTACATGACTGGCAAAAAATTACCTCCTGGCGGCATACCTGGTTTAGATCTTAGCGACCCAAAGCAGCTAGCAGAGTTTGCGAGGTAAATGAGTTCAAGGTTCACATAGTTTTTTAACATTATTTTTTTATGCCAGTTTCTGTATACTATATTGTGGAGGAGTTATATAAAAAATACGTGTATATATATATATATATATGTGTGTGTGTGTGTGTGTGTAGACGTGCGTGTGTGTATACATACACTTGTTATTGTGTTGTTTATGATTTTCCCTTAGTGTTATTTGTGACTTAGCTTTTCTTTGTTTTTTTAGGTTTAAAATGACATACCTAACAATCTTTTGTGTAGTTGTGTAAATTCAGCCATTCCCACTGAGGGCATTAAGTAATGTTGAATGGATGATTTGCAAGTATGTTAGTGGCTGTTTGTAATTTGCAACATATGTTTTATTCTCTGCATACATAAGATTCAGACACTGGGTGAGCTTTTTTTTTTTTTTTTTTTTTTTCAGTATTAAGTAAAGTCAAGACAACCTGGGTTTCTTATTTTTTTAGAATTTGAAATTAAGTGATACATCTACTCACTGTGACTTGATTGAATATTTGATGAACATTTGAAAGAAACTTGGAATATATATTCATTGTTATTGATCAGCTAACCTGCTGTTCTGTTGTTTTGAGCTATTTTATTTAGTTATTGAATGATTATATAATAGAACAAACACTTTTTTTCCCTTTGGAACTCCAGGATAAAGCCTCGTAAGCCATCTGATGATGTACCCAGAACTGTACCATGTCCTCATAAGGTGAGAACATACTTCTGGAATATGTTAATTCATTAGAGTAATGGGTAGTTTTGTCTTTCACAGAGCATTCAGGACATGAGTTAATAAAAAAAATATGTTTGTGTATATAGCGCCTAATCAAATGATTTTGCTCCAAACACTTAACACTATATAATAACAGTTTCAATAGTTTCAATAAAAATACCATCCATAGAGGTATGGGTATGAGTATGTGGTAGCTGTATACCAGTAGGGAAAAAAATTGTCTGTGTGTGTGCACAAGGGTGAATGATTATTCTTTTATGAGGAAAAATTTTTTTTTTCTTTTAATAACTTTTTCAAAAAATTTTCCAAAGACATGTATGCAATACAAAGAACAGTATGAAACAAACAATATAAAACAAACAGTAGCATCCACTACAGAGAGAAAGACAAAACAAAAACAAAAAAATAATAATAATAAAATTAATGAGGAAATTTTGTTTTCAATTTGTATTCATTGTCCAAATTCTCCTTCTCTTAGGTATCCACCAAAAGGTGATCTGTAAAACTGCTGTACACAAGCTGATGAATTTTATCAAATTGTCAGTCTGTGTATTTAGAAGATGCAATTTTTGTGCACAGGGATGTAACAAAATGTTCCGTGACAACTCAGCCATGCGGAAACATCTGCATACCCATGGTCCACGTGTTCATGTCTGTGCTGAGTGTGGCAAAGCGTTTGTGGAGAGCTCCAAGCTCAAGAGACACCAGCTTGTCCACACTGGGGAGAAACCCTTCCAAGTGAGTTTGTTTTTCGTGAAATGCAGTCCAATCATCCATGATTATAATGAACTATTTTGGGTAAAGCTTGGATGCTGCTGGTTGACACAAAAAGAAATGGATTTGTTATCTTAGAATAATTTTCCTGTCCTAAGAAGGCCATTTAGCAACTGTTTAGCAGAACAGGCTTGGCCTGTCTGCATTTGCAGAATAATTCAAGCCCAGTAGAGTGGATGTTATGTAGACAGCTTGAAATCGCCTGTTAACATCTCATTTGTTGGGCATGTAACAGTGGATATACCTCATTTCTTCTTAATTGCAGTGTCACATTTCATAATTATAAATGATTTTTCAGAGAATCTTTGGAAAAAAGTCTCAGAACTGCACCCCTGGGTTGCATAAACAATCTTAGCAGCACTAAGTTTGCTTAGTGTTGAAAATTTTCCAAAGTCTATGTTAATTTTGTATAGTAAGGCTTAAAATTCCTAACATGAAGCAAACTTTGCACATGGGTGCAACTCTTGTGTCTGAGGACAGAAATCTGCTTTTAGATTTTCATTTAAAAAAAAACGGAACCGTTTTCTGGAGAGAGAAAAAAAGCCGAAAGTGCCCTTCTGTATCGTTTGTCAAAGACCTGACAAAAACAGAAACGGAAATGCTCCATTTGTTTAACTGATAGAGAAAAGACTGGGAAGAGAGGGGCTTGTCAGAGCGACTATATCATTGTCATGGGTATCCTGACAGTCAGTTGAAGTGAAGCCTGCAGTTCTCAAAATGCTGATGACAGGAGGCAGTCCTTCCATGGCAGATGTTGATGTCACTGTGAAAAGTAGATTATGCCAACACACACATGCATGTGCACATGTGAGCACTTACATATGCACTCAAACACACAAATGTGCGCACAAGTGCAGATACATGCACACCAATGCACATGATCACCATCCCTGTCGAGCCCCTTGGGTGGTGGGTACATCTGGCTGGCCCTCTGTGTTCATTCAGTAAAACTGCAAATAGTTGCCATTTTATGTAGCAACTTCATGGTGATGGTCAGTTTACTTTATTTAGATCAGGGATCTATAATTAACTGAATTGCCAAAAGCACACATGCATGCTCAGAAACAGTTGATTTTAATGCGTGCGCAAACACGCACATACACACAAGCAATGACCTGCACACTGACTCAGGAGGGAAATTAATGTTCTTGTTTATTAAGAAGTATTGAACTCTGCTGTGCAGACATTGGTTTAGGTCCTGTTTTATTATTTATGCATTCATGTATCCTGTAAGATTTTCTTGCAGAGCAAGAATTATGTTGTGGGTCCCTGTTTTTTTTTTGTTTGTTTTTTTGTTGTTGTTGTTTCGTTTTGTTTTAGTTGTAATTGATAGTGCATTTCGTTCTCTTTTTGCAGTGCACTTTTGAAGGATGTGGAAAGCGGTTTTCTCTGGACTTCAATTTACGAACACATGTAAGGATCCACACAGGTGACAGACCATACGTTTGCCCATTTGATGGCTGCAACAAGAAGTTTGCCCAGTCAACAAACCTCAAGTCGCACATCCTCACGCACGCCAAAACCAAGTCAGTTTGTTATGAACTTGTATGATATTTTGAAAACTTGTTTTAATCACACATACTTAACCGTGACCCAACTAGTGCAGACTCCGGCAGGGGTCTGACATTCCTGTCCTGTGCAAACTACTATCCGCCTATGCGGAGAAAATGAGAGAACTACGGCCGATAACCTCCCGGAAGTAGGTAACGTCCCCTTTGTCCCCCTGGTTATCGCCCTCTTTTTCCGGCAGCCATCTCGACACCTGTACCTGTGCACTTCATACGGCTAAGTTTTTCGCATTTTCTACCTGTCTATCGATTCTTTGGCGTTTCTGTTTTGTGTCCGATTATGTCTTCAAACAGGTCGCACAATTATGTAGCCCGATTGGGAGATCGGGCTAAAATTAAGGCACGATCACAATCGATTCGCGATCAGTCTGGGCCCTCTACCTCTGCCGCTCTCAGCAACGCCAACCCTACGCCACCCCCACTTCCTCCGCTACCTCCGGTCGACTCCAGACCACCACTACCCACTACGCCTCCTCCGGCGACTTCTACAGGTTTGCTTACCAATACACAGGTCAGTGGTGCCATTCACAATCCTTTTTTCGATTCGCGATCGGACTCGTCGCGATCCGCGATTTCTCGGCTCTGCCAGTCGGCAGTACCCGAGTCGACCTCCTCTATCCCTTTCCCCATGCCCTCAGTCTCAAGGGATTTTTGCACAAACCCTTTGGGGAAACAACGCAAGTCACTTGCTCTGGATCCGCACACTAGTCTGGGCCCTACGTGCGATGCGTCCGTGGTGGCGGCCGTGACATCGGATCACGAGCCCCCCACGCGGCATGCCTCGACCGTCTCGGATCCTTTGGCGACCGTGGCGTGTAGGGATGCCCTCCCATTGTGCAGGGAGGAAGGTGGACCACTAGGGGACACGCTTGCCCATACGCGTGCACCCCTCCCCTTGTCACGATTTTCCAATCCAAGGGAGGCAACTCCTGCTTCGGTCCCCTTATCGGTGACCGCCGCAGTTACTTCCCTTGCACCGTCACTGCCCCTTGCCTCCAGTGCAGGCGCGTGCACGGTTCCACCAAGCCATGCAGTGATGTCCACATCTGCCATTTCTCCAGCTGCTGCTGTTTCCCAGCCACAAACGGTCTCACAGCAAGCTGCTCAAACAAACAATCAGCAGCTCATTATCAGCTTGCTGCAGCAATTATGCTCCACTGTCCTTCCTGGTGCCACACCTTCTCCTGCTTCTGCTCCTTCTTCTAATGCAATACCACCACCCCCTGCCACCCACCAGCAGCTACCCTCCACTTCAGCAGGACACACTCAGAGCACCCAGGACAGCCACACTGGCCACGTGCCCAGCACACAGCCTGATCCATCACCCTATGCCACTGAAGAGACTTTTTCTGATGGTGACACAGACTCAGAGGAACCACCTTCAGAAGAAAACCAGTTGGTTTCCCTGCAGGAAGCACTAGGACACCTAGCTTCCTACACTCCAGACAGGGTGGAGACAATTCATGCACCGGGCACGCCTCAATCCTGCGGTGCTATGGAAATCATGGGCATCCACAGATCCTCCAATGGCCCTCACTATGCCCTCACACAGTCGCCCATGGTACTTGATGCCCTGCATAGTACGCTGGCACGCATCAGGGGCCAACCCATCAGCGAGGTCCCCTCTGATTCTGTACCCGATTTCCCTGCAGCAATGGGTCGAGGCAAATTCTTAAAAACCCAACCCAGACCCACTTCAAAACCCCCACTGTTAGCTCCGGGTCCTATCCCGCAAAGGCCCCTGCCTCTTTCTCAGGAGGACCTACTACTACTCCCAAACAATTCGCAGGCCAATCGCTCAGTCACAGTGACAGACAGATTCTTGATGGACCTGGAAGAAGCTGCAAGGTTGTCCCTTGAATCAACTGCAGCCATAGACAACTTCCTGGCGGGCCTTGCCACAGCACTGATGGAAACGCCAGCTGACCCACCAGCCGGCCTTGACATCTCGGTCTTCTCTCCCTTCGTACAGCAGATCGCCCAGCTCCTTATGCGCTCTGCCAATATACAAGCGCAGGCCTACATGAACGTGATTTTGGCCAGGAGGGACGCTGTGCTCGACCACTCTCCATACGTGCGTTCTCTGCCAGAACATGCTTCCCTCAGAGCGCTTCCTCCCGCCGACGGTTCCCTTTTTGGTCAAGGCTTCCCCACTGCGGCCATCAAACGCCGCGCAGACTTGGGTAGGGACCTTGCCCTCGGCGCAGGCCCTCTCCGCACTCAGGCACACCCGCGGCATGCTCAACGGCATCAGCCCTACACCTTAAGGCGTAGCAACATTACCTCCTTCCGACCGCGCCCGCGCCAATCCACAACCTCAAACGCCAGAGCACAACCCAGGCCACAACCCAGGGGTCAGCCCAGACCGTACAGGCGCCAGCCGCACTCACTCCGCCCTCCACGCAGGCCAGCAACCAACTCCACTCCGGCCCACCCCCAATGACTTGCCCCCGCCCTTCACCCGCCACTCGCGCACCAACAGCCAGCAGGAAGCCTGTCCAGGCACATGCCAGCGTGGCTGTCTCTCCCAGCATGCGAGTGGGTCCTCCGGGTGATAGGGTCGGGGTTCCGCCTGCCTTGGCTCTCCTCCAAGGCACCTCTCACTCTCTCTCCTCCTCCCTTCCCCCCCCCTCAGGGCGACACAGCCTGCTCAGCCCTGCGGGACGAAATACTCTCTCTCCTCCACAAAGAGGCCATAGAAGAAGCTCCTCCTCTCTCCCCGGGCTTCTTCGGCCGCATTTTCGTCGTTCCCAAAACATCCGGCGGATGGCGGCCAGTCCTAGACCTTTCGCCCCTAAACAGATATCTCCAGCACAAATCATTCCGCATGGAATCACCTGCGTCAATCAGGGACTCCATCAGACAAGGCGACTGGGCAGTCTCCATAGACCTCACAGACGCTTACTTCCATGTCCTTGTTCACCCCAGGGACCGCAAGTGGCTCCGCTTCTCATGGGAAGGCAAGTCCTTCCAGTTCAGAGCCCTTCCATTCGGCCTGGCTCCAGCCCCGTGGGTCTTCACCAGAGTGGTCAGGGAACTATGTTTGGCCCTCAGGAGCAAGGGCATACGCCTGAGGGTCTACCTAGACGACTGGTTGATCCTCGCAGAGAGCAAGGCCCTCTGCCAGCATCACCTCAACCTCGTCAGGACCCAGTGCCAAGCACTGGGCTTTCTGATGAACACAGACAAATCGGAACTGGAGCCCTCTCAACAGTTCGAATTCCTGGGTATGGCGATCGATTCGGTATCAATGACCATACGTCCGGCCATGCCTCGCCTCCACAGGCTACACAGCCTCCTTTCTCATCTATCACAGGCAGCCTCGGCGTCAGCCAGGGAGCTTGCCTCTCTACTGGGCTTCATGGAGTCTCTTGCTGCACTGGTCCCCTTGGGCAGACTACACAAACGCCCATTTCAGCGCCACTTCCAGAACAGGTGGTCCCAGTCTTCTCAGACGTGGGACACCCAGATTCCTCTAGGCACATGGTTCTCACAGTCGACCCAGCGCTGGATGGACATGCAATGGCTCAACGCCGGGGTTCCCATCTCGAACCCAACTCCAGATGCAGAACTATACACAGATGCCTCCAACACGGGCTGGGGTGCCCACATGGAGAACCACACAGCGTCGGGGACTTGGTCCCCACAGCAGCAAGCATGGCACATCAACAAACTGGAACTGGAGGCGGTCTCCCTTGCCCTCCAGCACTTCCTCCCCCACGTTTCGCGCAGGTCGATCTTGCTATGCACAGACAACACGACGGTAGCATGTTATCTGAACAAACAGGGGGGAGCTCACTCTCACCAGCTGTCCCTGCATGCGGAGACAGTCCTCCTCTGGTGTCAGGAGCACAACATCCACCTGACAGCACGACATGTCCCAGGCAAGCTCAACATTCTAGCAGATTACCTCAGCAGATCCCACACAGTGCTTCAGACGGAGTGGACCCTGTCACACTCAACACTTCAGCCGATCTGGGACCATTGGCACAAACCACATGTGGATCTCTTCGCCACAAGGTTCAACTTCCGCATCCCCACATACGTCTCCCCAGTCCCAGACCCGCAGGCCTGGGCCGTGGACGCCCTGTCGATCAGCTGGTCCAACCTTTCGGGGTACGCCTTCCCCCCACTGCCAATCATGGGAAAAGTCCTCAGAAAGGCAAGGCTGGAGAGTGCCGTCCTGATTCTCATCGCACCCCACTGGCCAGCACAGCCGTGGTTTCCCGACCTTCTCCACCTCACTCACGTCCCCCCACTCCGCCTTCACATCGGCAGACACTCCCTAGTTCAGCCCCGCTCAGGCATTCCCCACGGAAACCCAGAGGTTCTCAACCTACACGCCTGGCTACTGTGCGGGAATCTCTGTCAGCACTAGGCGCCTCTGATGACACAGCCGACCTCGTATGCAGGTCACATCGCAAAGGCACTCAAGGCGTTTACTCTGCACACTGGAATCGCTGGCTCTCCTGGTGCTCTACCCACTCAGTCAATCCCACACACCCATCCAACATGGACCTCGCCAACTTTCTCGCTTTCCTCTCCTCCTCCAAAGGCCTCTCCGCCTCTGCAGTACGCGTCCATCGCGCTGCAATCAGCTCCACTCTTCGGCAACTAGGCGGACCCTCTTTCTCAGATGACCCCCTGCTTAGGGCATTAGTCCGAGGGGCTTCCCTCAGCCACACACGTACATCCCCTCGGTCCCCTTCTTGGGACCTGTTTCTGGTACTACAATACCTCCGCAAGGCACCCTTCGAACCCCTTGCTATAGCTCCCTTCAAGCTACTCTCAATGAAGACACTCTTTCTCGTCTCACTCGCCTCAGGCAGACGTTGTAGTGAGGTCCATGCCCTCAGTGGCGTCACACAGGATATAGCCTTTGAGCCGGACGGATCTATCTCACTTAGGTTCCTCCCTGAATTTCTTGCCAAAAATCAGACTCCCGATACACCCTCTCCCATTCTTTTCATCAAACCGCTCTCTTCCATTCTAGCCCATGATGACGAGGATAGATTCCTCTGCCCGGTCAGGGCCCTGCGCATATACCTCAAAAGGTCGCGTCCTTTCCGAGCGTCCAAGCGACGCCTCTTCATTAGCTGGAACCTAGACCATCCACGTGACATTAGCAAAACGTCGCTGTCTCGATGGATAGTCAATGCGATCAAAGGTGCATATGCAGACGTAGGTTTGAGACTCGATGCCTCCTCAGCCAGAGCGCATGAAGTCAGAGCGTGGTCCTCCTCTCTTGCCCTGGCGCACTCAATACGGCTACAAGACATCTTAGATGCCGCCTACTGGAAAAATCCTGCCACCTTCATCGACTTCTACCTGAGAGACGTCGCACGCCTGCGGGATGATGGCTCAAGAGGCATCGCTTCTGTGGTAGTTGCACAGCAGGCTATCGCAGCACATAGACAGTAGAACAGGCTAGCCCGCCACCTTGTCGCGCTATTCTGCACTAGTTGGGTCACGGTTAAGTATGTGTGATTAAAAGGAAATTTTCTATCTAAAATTACGTTTAAATAACATACTTACCGTGACCCAAATTTAAGACCCTCCCGGCCTCCCCGCTTCCTGTTCTCCCTGCTCGCTGCGCTGCTGATGGCATATTGCCGTCAAAAGAGGGCGATAACCAGGGGGACAAAGGGGACGTTACCTACTTCCGGGAGGTTATCGGCCGTAGTTCTCTCATTTTCTCCGCATAGGCGGATAGTAGTTTGCACAGGACAGGAATGTCAGACCCCTGCCGGAGTCTGCACTAGTTGGGTCACGGTAAGTATGTTATTTAAACGTAATTTTAGATAGAAAATTTCCTTTGTCAGTTTTGCTCATTCCGTTTCTTTCATTCCCTATTCTTCCATTAATCTGTTCTTTTAGGTTGTTAGGAAGTTTTTCATTCCAAATTTGTGTGTGTGTGCATGAAATGCCTATGATATGGTTCCTTTCATTTTGTTTTCCTTCTCTGTGTCAACCTTTTGGCATTTTTTTTTCATGGCAAGGTCTATTTTTCATTAAATTATGATGACATGCATCAGTTCATAAAACAAGAAGATGTTTGAAGATGCATTGCACTGATTCCTGTACATTAAACACTGTATTGGTTCTGTTTTCAGAGTTGATCGATCATCCAAGACGATGCTGGTGTTCTCAGATCAAGGTTCATGTGATGGAGATCAGTGGTATGTGCAGTGTTCTAATGTTGTCCAATCAGTTTGTGTATACAGTGTAAATTGGGTTCCTGTTGATGTATGAGAGAACTATTGAGAAAAACATACATGTAATGATGTACATTGATTTGTTTATGTTTAGATGAAGCAACCAGATCTTTACATCAATATAAGCTTTATTGATCATTTTGATCCCCTTTATTTATGCAGGAGACATACTGTAAGTAAATAACCATGTCTAAAAGTGGAATTTCATCTCCCCTGCTGATGTGCATGCACTCAAAAGAGTTAGGAGTTGTTCGCTTTGTTAGAAAGGAAGAAAGTAATGTGAGGAGATACAGAATTATTTAGAACGAGTTTTTAGAAGGGCGAAGCAGCCGAATGGTTAATGCGTTGGATTTTCAATGTGAGGGTCTAGGGTTTGTACCTCGGTAACGGAGGTGATGGGTAAGCTACCGGGTGGAGATTTTTCCGATCTCCCAGGTCAACATATGTGCAGACCTGTTAGTGCCTGAACCCCCTTCATGTGTATACACAAGCAGAAGATCAAATACGCAGATTAAAGATCCTGTAATCCATGTCAGTGTTTGGTGGGTTATGGAAACAAGAATATACGCAGCATGCACACCCCTGAAAACAGAGTATGACTGCCTACATGGCGGGGTAAAAACAGTCATACACATAAAAGCCCACTCGTGTACATACGAGTGAACATGGGAGATGCAGCCAAAAACACAGAGGAAGAAGAAAGAGTTTTCCTTTTTCATTATTGAACTCTGTATTTTGTCTTGTTTCTTGATATTCAATATGTTTAAACCATAAAGAGAATTAATTCATGAAGAAAATATCTGTTATAGCGCTTATGAACTTACACAAGGATGGGAAATGGGGCGGATTTTCTTTGTAGAATAAGATCTTTTTTTATGTTTGTTTGTTTACTTCCTCACCATTGGGCTGCATATTTTTGTGTGTTTACAGGGCGCAGTCTACATACACGATTGGCACACCGTAAGTTGGTTGGGTTTTTTCTTCTTCATTTTCCAGGGATTTTTTTTTTTTTTTTTTTTTTTTTTTTACTGAATATATGTCTTCATTTAAATGATACAGAAAAAGGCTCATTCAGTGTACCAAGGCACTGAATTAAATTCTTGGGGCATTTTGCTATAATTTTAAGGGTCCATCAAGCAAATGAGAATATCATGGACATAGGTAATGTCTGTCTCTAAAAAGAGGCCATTTAATACAAATACTACAAAACACTGACTTTATCAAATCAACCAAATAAGAAAATATATTGTTAGTAAAGACAGAAAGATTTTTTTTTTTTTTCTTTTTTTTTTACTGAGCAAAACAGCAAATACTTCAGATCTGTGTATATTATTGACAGTTATGTGTGTGTGTGTGTGATACACTTATTTGATCGTTTTTCAAAGAATGAGAACAAAATAGATAAATGTAAATGTCATTGTGTTGATTTAATCACAAAATAGGGGACCAAAAATAGCGTTGGGCCATTAACATCAGTTTTGATATCATGCATTTTGGAGAGCAGCAGGATCCCATCAGACAGAAACCATTCCTTTAGGGCATGGATGCATGAATGGAAGTTTAGCAGAGTGGCAAAAACTGTTAAGATAAGTGTGATATGTAGCTTATGTTCATGAGGAATCAAAATTGAATTATAATCCAAACTCCCCATTTTGAGGAAAAAGATTTTCTTTTTGACTCACTTGTGTAAACAAAGTGAGTCTATGTTATAACCCAGTGTTTGGTTGTATGTCTCTTTGTCCATGGTAAACTTTCACATTGCCATTTTCTCTGGGAAATACTCTGCCAATACCAAATTTGCATAAATATAGTAGGAAAAAAAAATATTCACAGTCATATCAATAACAGGTTGTACGTGTCCGGAATTTAGCCATATTTCCAAATCATTAACAGTTTATTTCGTTGATGCTCGATCCAGATTCTGAAAACACTGTTACCCCTTTGCAGCTGCCCGAATAAAGACAGCATGTGTTGAGAAGACGCCATGACCTCGTTTTTCTTGTTCGCAGTTAAAAGCAAAGAAAAATGCAAATTCTGGACAGAACACATGCAGTGACACTAACTACCGTAAAGTTCGGTCTATTGAGCGCACTGGTATATAAGCCGCATCCACTAAATTTTGGAAGAAATTGAACATGAGTTGATTTGCATTGTGTAATTAATGTGACAACCGTTTCATCTGCTTTCAGAACACAAGGATTGACTTACGTCACTGTACCAGAGTCACCAAGCTGGGGGTGAGATATTTGTGTTCCCCTCTTATATTTAATAGCATCTCTTTTGTGCTGGGCTTTCTGGAATACAAAAATACAGGATTATTTCATGAAATGTAATCAACAAGGTCAGCATTGTTAGGATTTCCATTGACTTATCAGGCGCTTTCACTAGTTACAGTCCATTTTTCAGAGAAACTAACTTACCTTACCTGCCCCATAGAAGAGTGGGTGGGGGTCTGTGGACGCACAAATAGTGAAGGGGGCAGATGCTCTTACAGGACTTTTAGTGCGTCTTAAGTTTAATGGTGCTTCCTGCGGTCCATGACACCACCAATGAAACCCCCTGTTGATGACTAATTGCTTAGTCTCTTGAGTCAGGTTAAGTGAGGAACATTCCTGTCCATGTTGTCCTCTCAGAGTGGAGACCAACATGACGTCTCACCAGCAGCCAGCAATGACTGTTCCATCACTGTTGTTTGCTATTATGGATGTAAACTGCTTGGATTGAAACTCTGGCAGAATGCTCGATCATGACTGTGTGTTGTGGATATATGATGAGTGTTGAGAGAGAGTCTTTGGTAGGACTTGAAAGACAGGACAAGGAAAGGAAAGTATGCATTGGCATAGGGTTCTGATGATCTGTTTTGCCTGGATTGGTTTAAAGTGAAGCAGTGAATTATTTAACATATATATTTAGTTATATCCTCCACTCTTCTTGGATGAAGGAGCAAAAGGATTATAAACTTCTTTCAGCCTTCAGATAAATCTGCTTCTTTCCTCTATCACTTCCACCCACTCACTCTCATACACATGTGTGCATATGCACAGAGATTATTTTCACACACATGCATAAAATCTGTTAATTCACCAGTTTGTCAGAGTCCTTTGTAAAATGTGTCATGAACTTAAGAAGGGGCTTCAGATTTCACACAGCCAAAGTTATTTGAAATGTTTGTTCCCTTCCAGTGTGCAGCAACTTCAGCAAAATCAATTTGTATCTTCCATTTATTTGCTTGTTTGTTTTTTATTCAATGCTTTGAGGTGGTTATAATATATAATCATTTTTTAATCTTGTGTGTGCAGGGGCCAGGTGGAAAATCTGACATGGGATGGGGAAGTCACCATGTAAAATGTGCCATGCTGTTCAGTTTTCTGTTGGTCCAGTTGTGGTACTGTTCGGTGGTAGCCTGTGCTGTATAAATACATCAACTTACTGTTCTGCAGTTTTGGTGGGTGGATGCTTTTCTTGAAGGTGTGGAACCATTACAGAGCATGCTGATGAGAAGTGAATGGCACCATTTCTACAGTTACATGTTCTCAGGAGTTTGGGACTTCTGTGTTCAGTCAGTGGACAGTTTCTGAGGTTGCTAGACTGCTTTTTTTTTTTTTTGCTTTTTTTTTCTTTTTTTTTTTTCCCTTTAGCTTTGTTTTTTTTTAACTTTTCAAAAGAAAGTGCACACTTTTGGAAAGCATTCAGAGTATGGTTCAAGTATTGACTATACCCCCACAAACATTTCAACAGCATTTAACAGTTTCTGATGGTGTTGTGCCTATTCATTGTGAGAATGCAGATTTGCTGTTGAACAAGAGATGAGAAGAATGTTTTCTCCTTGAACTGAGGTGGGGAAGAGACATACAAGACTGCCTGTTGGAGATTTTACAGGATTTTATTAAAAACACTCATTCAGGCCGGACATCTTTAACCAGTGTTTGACTATTTTGTTTCAGTGAGAAAACACAGGTGGGTGAATGAATCATTGAATTAGTATATGCTTTGCATAAGAGAACTGATTGAACAAACTGTTTGATCAGAGTATTCAGCTCTCCTAAATGTTGCCATGAAAGCAAATTCATTGTGAGACATAATTATCATCCCCCCAAAAATTAAACCTCAAATGAAGCATGCAATTTTTCCAGCACAAATATATGCCGCATACACATGTTCAAAATGATGTAAAATGTTATCTTACATATAACAAAAAACGTTTGGATACGAATGAAGATGGAATCAGCGCTTTGGGTTTATGCAAAGGTTAGGTGTATATGGATCAGTCCTCACACCTTATACCACCTTGAAACTGAAAGTGATCATGGGAGTTGCAGCCCATGGATGCAGAACTATGGTTGAACAAGAAAGATGTTGCTAAGAAAGTTTTTTTGTGTGTGTTTGTGTTAGGAAATCAGAAAAGCATGCAGTTTCAGGGAACAACATGTCTTGGTCTCCACCAAGGGCATTGCCCAATGGGCCACTGCCTTTCATCCTCCACAGCTTTTTTCTAAAACACATACCTGACCAAAACAGATTTGTATATGTAAACACACAAACAAGTGAATCAGATTGAGTGTATTAAAAATATACATATTGCAGGATATTGAAGATAAATGTAAATGTAGGTTCATGAGAAAACAGGACAAAACAAGAAAGACTGATCAATGTGACTTGGTGGGTATACTTTTGGGGGAATGGAGGGGGTAAACATTTTGTGAAATGATGAATGCAACACTGTGCTAAGTCATAGAAGATTGTGCCAAGGAATACTCCAGGTAACTGACATTTATCTCCCTCTCACTGCCTCCTCTGCTTACCTCTGTGCTGTTTATATATGTGTGACTGTCAGTGAGTGGGTATGTTCATCCATTAAACTCCAAAAACATTTTTTTGTAGGTATAAGTAGTTATAGAGAATGTTCTAATGAAACTGTTCACATTGCACAGTAAATATTTGGAATTTGAAACTTGTGTGCATATTACAAAATAAATACCTTCAACACTGATATTCTCCGCATCCATATTTCTGGTAGACAACACAGTGTTTATGGGAGGCCTGTTTAGAGTGCTGTGCCATTTTAATGTTGAAAGGATCAAACAGTTGAAAATATAACATACTTCATGTTATGGATTTGTCATTTTTAAATCCTTGAATACAAACACCCACATACTTTTCTTGCATTTCTGATGTACTATACCACAACTTCAAGCCATTGCTGTTGAACATTTTCCATCAGCTTGCACAGATCTGATAAAAAAAAAATAAAATAGATGGTACAGAGAAATAAACCCAGAAATGTCGTTGGGAGCAAAAAAAAGGAAGTACCAAGCTTATACAATCATATCCTTCATTTGCTTTTTACACATGTCAACTTTGGAACTGTATCTACTCATGTTTTTCTCCCAGAAGCATTGTACTTACTCCTTTAATTGTAACCCTCTGCAACCAAAGACCCAAACTTAGTACCATTGGTAAATATTTCCAGCCACAGGCATGAGAATCTGTCCACTCCCATTCAGACAGAGGTGTCAAATATCACCAACGGTAAAGACTAACATGTCAATATTAAAACGACTGAACTATTCTGATTCAGACAAATCAGTTCACAGAAACAGTATCAAGCACGTTGCCATGTCATGTTGAATGCTTGCCAGATGCTTATTTGATAAACACAAGCCAGTTGGAGTCCTGTAATCAGAATCCAGACTAGGCAAAAGGCAAACAGCTGTTACCAATTTAAGTTATTCTTTGAGCTGGAAACTCTGAAAGGAATGAGAATCATGCCAGGACAATTTTAATGGTGTTTCCAATCAAAAAGGTTGGAAATTCACAATCTATGCACTTCTCAAAACTACCAGTGAAGGTTGTTATAATTGGGAAGAAAATAATAGTCAATATCTTGAGTCGATGGCAATAAAATTCTCTCTCTGTCTCCTGGCTTGCGCACTCACACACACAAACACCTAAGCATGCAGGCACACACTCATCATGCAGTACACTAATCACACTTAACACTCACATGAAGACAGGATCACATACACTGACATCAAAAAAGCTCCAACAGCAATGTCAAAGTGCACACTCATAATATGTGGCATACACATGTGAACTGCAAGCTGAACAGTCTGCCAGCTAAAATTTTCACTTGGAACTGGTACACAAAATCAGGCTGTATACGTAATGCAATATACTGGTCTTCCTCATATAAGATCATTCTTCAGACTATTGACCATGATCCAAGCCAGAGAAAAATTCATTTGATCAAAATTCGAACGAGAGATATTGTTTCCAATACATCTTTATTCATTAATTTCCAAATTTATCTTTTAGACCATCACAATAAAACGCCTATGACTCCACTCAAACCAGGAATTGAAGAGCTGCCACTCCTGTTCAAAACGGAACTACCACTACTATTACCAGCAATAGAACACCTCTCCATTCTCATAAACCAGAAACAGAACAACTACCTATTCTCATTAAAATTAGCCTGCAAAAGTAAAACCTATATCCTCTAAAAGTAAATACTTGTCAACCCTGACCTTGAGCAAATGCCAACATGTTAATATTCATCAACTCCAGCAAAGGAACAATGAGTGAACAATACTGATAGGTTATTAATATTCACTGATCAGCCCTGACTAAGAAACAATGGGCGAATGCTGAAAGGTTGTTATCTTCAGTTCATCTTTATACTGAAATGAGGAATGGGCTTGTATCTAGATCAGAAGGTTGTATGGTCAAATTCTGGATGCCCAGAATAATATATATAATCTGATTTTTCACTGCTCTTTTAATATTGGTGGTGAGAGCGTATAAAAAGGTTAACATAATTATGAACACAATGCAACGGGGTGTTGTTGTTGTTTGTTTGTTTTTTTTTTGGGGGGGGGTCTTTTTTAAATATCTGTCATCCAGAAACACTTTGACAACAGATTTCGAAGAAAACAAAAGAAAATATGTAGCTTTGGTTAAAATTGTGTGATAATGCTGCAGTCAGCATAAAGACCCTTGCAGGCATGGGAGAATATTTAAAGCAAACACTTCTCCAAAATTCACAAGTTCCATGAAAAACAAAAAATTCCCCAATCCATACACCCACAAATGAATTTCTATGTGGATAAGTAGATTATTTTTTATATGATTTGATATGAACCCATGGATACAGCACCAACCACAGACTATAGCGTCACGCCCTCACATGCTACACAGATGTCCTAATGCCAGGCAAGCTGACTGGGTCATTGTCCATGTCAGCAGCCTAAAATTTATCACTACTATTTCTCTTTGAAGCAGAGTTATTAACTGTAAGGTATCGTCCCTTTCAGTGGATGCTGTACAACGATCCTGGGATCTTTGGAGATACAAGTATTTCATCTGGTGCCCGTAAACGCTGGGACAACAGATCGATCAAAAGGCAGAACATTTCTGTAGTTTTCATATACATCTCTGACTGCCAGCATATCTGCCTGTCTTTGAATTTCCCCATCATCTCTCACACATCAACATGCACAGCCTGCACACACATACATGCATAAGCGGACATATTTGGGAGTACTGACACTTGTCCCTATTCTATTACTACCACTAAACCGCCCGCCGCAGGCCCTTGATCAAGTCAAGCATCGTCTATCGATCTGTTTTTGTACGCCAGCAGGAAACCGTCAATGTGTTGTGCATTACACATTACAGAAGATATTTGAGAATGATTCCTTCAAAGCGTTTCAATTCATAACTGGTATGGGTGCAGTGTGATGGTAATCACCAAGAGGTCGGTCAGGCTGCATTCTTTGGAACAGGACGCAGGCTTCCACTGGACATGTAAGTCCTACAGGGCATCGTTTTTAAGAAGCTACAAGTAGAGAATACAGTGGCTGAAAATACTGGACAGCTGATAGGCATCCTATAAATTTAGTGGGGATATTCAACCGACAATGATCTCGACTCATGACTTTTTTGCCATGGTCTTGCTTCCAGACGTGAAAATGGATATGTATATATACTGTGCTCTGGTGCTTCCATAATGCATTGTCACAGTGCTCATCGGCTCCACCCCATCTTGTTTTGCCAGTTCTAATACAATACACGTTAATTACTTGTCTCTTCCACTAAATTCTTACGTCAAAACATGACTGATGTGCTATAAAATCCAGCTATTAAGCTGCTCGGAAATGGCCGAGTTTGTTTGTTCCACTATATTATTTTTTTTATAATTATGATTCCGGCGGCCCTGACAATCATGTTCAGTGTTGTGCATAATGTTGTTCAGTACTGGTGTTTTATGTGTCAGAACTGTCAGCTAGGTCCATCGATCTGCTATTGCTCACAATCAGAATATATTGACTTGTAAATTACATTGTTATTGAGGTGCACTTCGTAATTAGAAAGGGCCAATGGACGCCTATACGTCAGTGAAGACAAGGAAATGTGTGAATCGAAGACAAGAGAAATAGTAAACAATGAATGAGTATGATCTATTGTTACTTTATCAAACAAAGGTGGCACATCCTTCAAACCACTGCTCACCCTTCTTACATGCAGTGTCTGTCTTCGTGCTGATGGTATGAATAATTTGCACTCCTGTTCCTCCGCCGGCGTTTTAACGGGGATTCACTGGACATGCAGCAGTTCAGTTGCCGACAGTTGAGTTTACTGACTTGCAGGATTGTGCCCAAATTAAAGGTCAAGCTGTTCAGTGCTGGGGTTTTGATGCCGGGGTTTCACTGTTCAGCGAGCGTGGAGTCCTGAGAGTCTGTGCGGGTGTGAGGTCCACTCTGTGCCATGTTCCAAGGATACGGAGGAGCCCTGGCTGTGCTTGACTTGACTCGATTTGCTCGTGGTTGGGGCCTTGTACTATAACGGTGCGGCTGAGGTCCTGGTTCTTCGTCTGGAGTTCCAAGTGGTAATCCTGGCTGTATGAAGAAGGGTGCAGTCATGGCTGTACTTCTGGCACTCCAAGGGGAACCGAAGTCGATGCTCGCAGCAGCTTTGGTTACATTCGTGTTTAACGGTCGACACTGTCACCTCAGTTGATATCAGTGTCAGCGGCCGACGGGGACAACCCATCCCAGGAAAATGGGGGAGATGACCTGTCTAACATAGTAGTGTGACACTGACACTACCAGAACGAAACCACGTTAACCTTCACCGTACTTGGTTATTTTCCCACTTATCCATATTTCGTGGGTCTCACAGACCCACACTCGCTAAAGAAGGAATCCAGAGCTTACCCCCTATTCATACATCGTGGGTCTGACAGACCCATACAAATTAATGTGGGCTTTTCCAACTTCAATAGACTGAGCAACACGTTCCTGTCATCAGATCTTTTCCCACCCCTCTTCCGGCCAATCAATAGCAGCCTCTGTATGTGTGTGTCTGTGTCTGTGTGTCTGTGTGTGGCAGACTCTGTATGTGTGTGTGTGTGTATGTGTGGCAGCCTCTGTATATATATATATATATATATATATATATATATTTGTGTGTGTGTGTGTGTATTTGTGTGCGTGCGCGAGCGTGTAAGTATACACGTCAGAAGAGCTCTGTGCGCGCGCGCATGTGTGTGTGTGTTCGTGTGTGTGTAGAGGATGAGGTATGTGTGTGTTTGCATGTGTACTGTAGGAGCAACGGAATATTGGAATGTGCGGGTGTACACACACACACACACGCACACACACGCACGCACGCGCACGCACGCACGCACGCACGCACGCACACACACACACACACACACACACATATATATATATATATATATGTCATCGTCAGGAAAAGGGATAGGCAAGATGTACGTGTAACAAAGACCATGTGCGGCGCCGAGTGTTGGACAGACCATCGGCTTGTAGTCTCGAAGCTGAATATTCGAATCCAGCCCAAGAGACGCCCCCAAGGCCAGAAGGCTCCAAAACGGCTTAACATCGCTAAGCTGAAAAACATCACCATCAAACAGTCCTTTGTGGAGCTGCTGGAAGATCGTCTGGAATCCGCCTCTCTGGACAACCAGAATGTGGAGTCTGACTGGAGGACCCTGCGTGAGCTGATCTATAGTACAGCTTCAGAGACCCTGGTACCCATGACCAGAAAGCACAAAGACTGGTTTGATGAAAACTGTGATGAAATCAAGCAGCTTCTGGATGAGAAACGCCGTCTGCATCAAGCCTACCTGAGCAACCCAAAGTCCACATCAAAAAAGGATGCGTACGATGCCATCCGCAGGACTGTTCAGCAAAAGTTACGCCAGATGCAGGATAAGTGGCTGAGTGACAAAGCTGATGAGATCCAGGGATATGCTGACAGGCACGATATGAAGAGGTTCTATGATGCCTTAAAAGAAGTCTACGGCCCCACATCCTCAGGATCATCCCCCCTCCTCAGTGCAGATGGGAATACCTTGATCACCGAGAAGGAGAAAATTATCGAACGCTGGGCTGAGCACTTCAACAGTGTCTTAAATCGCCCTTCCTTCATAAATGATGAAGCCATAGACCGTCTCCCACAAGTCCCCATCAACGAAACACTGGACGATCCGCCAACACCTCTTGAGACCCAGAAAGCAATCCATCTGCTATCCAGTGGCAAAGCACCTGGCTCAGACTCCATACCAGCAGAGGTCTACAACGATGGAGGCACTGTGCTGACTGAGAAGCTCCATCAGCTGTACTCACTCATGTGGAAAGAAGAGATGATCCCCCAGGATTTCAAAGATGCATCTATCATTCACTTGTACAAGCGAAAGGGGAACCGGCAAGCCTGTGATAACCATCGGGGCATTTCCTTGCTCTCCATCGCAGGCAAGATACTTGCCAGGATCCTACTAAACCGCTTCACAGCACACCTTGACCAAGGTCATTTGCCTGAGAGCCAATGTGGATTCCGGAAAGAGCGCGGAACCACCGACATGGTGTTTGCTGCAAGGCAGCTGCAAGAGAAATGTCAGGAGCAAAATGCTGTTCTGTTCTCCACCTATGTCGACCTCACCAAGGCCTTCGACACCGTGAGTAGAGAGGGACTGTGGAAGATCATGGCCAAGTACGGATGCCCTACCAGCCGCCGTGGCGAAGTGGTTAGCGTCGCGGACTGACGGCTGGGAGGACGCGGGTTCGAATCCCAGCGGAGGTGGGTTTTTCGGCCCGTGGCCGGCTCCTACCCAGAGTTGAGTGTGCTGTGGGCTTAAATGGGGAGACTGGGACCACACAGTCGAGTGTCATCCACTTCAAGGATGCGTCTTTGGGTGTGTTGCTCTAATTACCTGACCAACACTGCAAGTGTCTGTATCTCTCGGGCCTGGTTAACGCCGGGATATCATTATGACAGGAAGCGTAGAGTACAGCCTTGTCACGCAGTCCCAAACCAAAATGGACCTCCATAGCAACATCGTCATCATCATCGTCATCCTCCTCCCCCTTCATCGTCATCAATATAAACAAAACAGTCTCAAAGTCTGTGACCTTTCATGCCCTGCTCTCATGGTGACCTCAGTTTCGATACCCCTCCACTTCCGTGCTTTGGGTGAGTCCTGTCAATGTCGTCAGTGTCGGCAGATTCATGGGGGGGCTGTTGTTTGAGGGACGTGGTGGTGGTCTCCACTCTGGGAGAGACGCTCGCTCAGTCTGGCTCCGCGACTAAGCCATTATTGTCGTTAGTAGGGGGCTTAGTAGGTGGTGTCCTAAGTACGTTAAAACAGAACAGGCACCACTGAACACCACTGAAGTGACTCAGCAGCAGTGCAGGGTCTCCTCTGGTGTGTGGCCTCCAGGCGACCTAACATCGATGGTTCCCTGTGGACTGCCGACGCTGGGACTGCGACGGACGAACCCGGGTGTGGCCGTGTATGGGGGAATCTAAATGAGCGGCGTGGGAGTAATGCCACTGAAACGGCGCAGATGATGGGGCAGCAAAAAAAAAAAAAAAAAAAAAGTACGGATGCCCTCGGAAATTTATTTCCTTGGTCAGCCAATTCCATGAAGGCATGCAGGCTCGAGTCCAGGACAATGGCGAAACATCTGCTCCTTTTGCTGTCACAAATGGTGTCAAGCAAGGCTGCGTCCTGGCTCCAACGCTGTTCAGCCTCATGTTCTCTGCAATGCTTACTGATGCCTTCAGAGATGGCGATGTTGGAATCGACCTAAAGTATCGAACAGATGGCAAGCTAACTTGATGGCAATTAATAAACTTGATAATCATCAAAATATAACTTGCCTGAGGCAATGACACCGGTAGCCTGCTGTACTGTTGTGTTCTCCGTGAGAGCCGGATGCGATGTGCCAGCCAACTACAGAAGCAGTGAGGTAGCCTATGTGTCATCAGTCACGTACGCACAATCACTTCGTTCCACGTAGTTCAAAGGGATTATTGGTTTGTTCCCTTCTTTTGCGAGTATGGGTCTGAGAGACCCACGAATTACGAATAAGGGTACTTAGTGTTTTCTCTTCTTTGGGGAGTATGGGTCTGTAAGACCCACAACGTAGGAATGCAGGTAAAAATTTTCACAATTACGTAACTGATTAACTAATCAGTTAAAGTGTACAGTAATTTACTAAAATGATGCATATGTTGTGACAACAAAAGTCATGAAATTTCAAATTAATCGGACACCAAATATATTTTAAAGGCATTTTTTAAGGCAAAAATGGGTCTGTCAGACCTACAAAGTACGGTGAAGGTTAAGATGGGCAGCGAAAACTGATGCCAATTTTCACTGACTAATTCGAACTCCAGCCGAACAACATTAGGACTGTGAGCTCCAGTTGGCACTCTACCAAAAGAGCTAACCAGGCCCCCAACAACAGCTGTCGCCAAAGGATTTGTGTGCTCTTGATCAGCTCCACGTCCTGTCCCTTACAAGCAAATATTTTCTAAACCATTTGCAGGCTGCAGGTTGTACAACAGCAGTTCAGTGCCGTTTGTTTTCAGTCGGATTTATCTGGCTCAAAATAAACTGTATTGATAAATGAGCAAATTTTAAATGATAGATAGTACATAAAAATATGTTTTGCTCAATACGCACTGCAAAACATTTTGAAAAAACTTTAGTATCTGGCAACAAACAAAAGGGAAATGGTGTTGACGCATTTCGTAAACAATACCGTGACGACACGCAAAACTACATTCTAGCAACAACAAAAAAAAAAAAAAAAAAAAAAAAAAAAAAAAAAGAAGAAAAGAAGAAGAAAAAAAAGAAGAAAATTTAATGATCCCTTCAGAAAACAAACAACCTTGACTATTAAACGGTTGAGGCACCGTCATGGGCCTGTTCGTCGTCCGAGATCTATTAAACTTATGTGCATGCGGCGTGCGGGCAATGGCAAGTACAATGGTGGTTAGCTCTGGCAGGCAGGAACATACACTGACAGAAGGCAACTCCGAAGTCCAGTAGCTGCCCGGGCGGCTTTTAAAAGAGTCAACAGATGGTGCTGTCACCACAGAGTTTGGCCGAAACTATTCCAGATGTTAACAACTCTTTCAGAGAAGTAGTTTGCTCTGATGTTAAGACGACACTGGTGTTTTTCTAATTTCAAAGCATTGCTTCTCAAAAGTATTTTAATGTTTCAAAGTGTAAAGAAATACACATAGGAAAAAAAAAATCCAAATAGCAATTACCATATGAAAATAAAAAACACGACACAGAATATTGAGAAATGCCATAGTGAGAAAGACCTAGGAATAATGTTTGACAATAAACTATCCTTTAATACACTTATTGATAATATTATAAATAAAGCCAATCAAATGATTGGTGTAATTAAGAGAACCTTCAATTACTTAGATAAAGATATATTTCTCAATCTATATGAAGCATTAGTTAGATCGCACTGTGTAGAATACGGTAATATTGTGTGGCACCCATACCTTAAGAGACAATCTATAGCAACAGAAAGGTCCAAAGAAGAGCAACGAAATTATTAAAAGAATGCAAGAATATGAGTTATCACTGAACAAAGACTTACATACTTAAATATGCACTCACTAAAAGGTAGAAGAGTAAGAGGAGATTTGATTGAAACTTTTTAGATATTAAATAACATAAATGATGTAAATACAAGACACATCTTTAGAATGTCGGACTATGATAGTACAAGGAACTCAGTAAAGAAAATTTGTTTAGAACACTGCAACACTAACATTAGAAAAAAAAAATCATTGGCTAACCGAATTGCACAAACATGGAATGCACTACCACGTAATACTAACACGTTCAAAAATCTCCTTGACACCAAGACCATCTTCAAACAATTTTTTTTTTTTTTTTTATTATGAAGTGTACTTCGGCTTGCGTACCCCGCCCAACAACAACAAACGAAACCCACTGGTAATCTTCCGTTCATTTTTTTTTATAGAACTGACTCGAGTTGACGAATGGTTTCAGCAGCGAATGCAGGTTTTCAGTAAATGCAAGACAACAAACAAAAGAAGAAAAAAATAAAAATAAAAAATGAAATGGACGAAGTGAAGATGAAGATTCAATGGGGACATAAAAAGGCCGAGAAGTCTAGGCAGATGACTTTCCAGTCCCTATACTACTACTACTACAAAGATAATGTTTCCCACACGGCAGCTGGTCGAAAGAATCGAAAGTAGCTTTCTCCCAATGTCTTCCGGTGTGAACACTCAGTAGGTGACGTCATCTGTCATGGCTGATGAGTGGTGGGTGAGCTGTGTGTTTACAAGAAGCATTGTGGCCGTTTTGTTTACCCAAACTTGAACTTTATAAGTGACTGAAACCAGCATGTCGTGTCAGTTGTCAGTGTTGTCAAGATTCCAAGACCTGACTGCAGTCAGGCGTTTCTTGTTCCCGCATCTCAAAGACAATTCACCCAAACCTGCTGGGGAGCAGCAGACGCCTGATGGAGGTACTGCTGCTTGTATTTGTGCTGTGTGTTGGAAAATACGATACAAGAATTTAGAACCTTTTCTGTCACTACTTCATTGACTCGACTCATCTCTCTGTGTGTCTTGAAATAAAATCCTGTTCCTTTTGTTTCGTTTCGTTTCTTTCAATCTCGGCCTGTCTGCTCACGAATGAAGCACGCAGTCTCTCTCTCTCTCTCTCTTCTCTCTCTCTCTCTCACATACACCACACCATGATTTGGTGACTTAGGGGTTGTGGGATGGTGGTTGTGGCGATTTCCCCTCATCCACTGAGGAAAAAATCAAAAACAGAATCATGAAAGTGCTTATAAGACTAGAACCATATGTCATGTGGAAGACACACACACACACTCTCTCCGTCCCCCCCTCTCCCTCCCCCCTCAACCTCCTCCCTCCCCTCCTGTCTCGATCCTTCCTCCCCCCTGGCCCCTCCCCTTCTCTATTCCTCCCTCTCACATGCACACACACTCACAGTGACAAACATCATCAGTGTGCTATGCAAAGGTCAGGCATTTCCATTAAAAATTTCTTTTTTCTTAAGAGAAGATGTGGTGTACCTGTAGTGTATATATGGATCAGTCCACACTCATTGACACCTTGAAACTGATATCACTCACACATACACACACGCACGCACTCACTCAAACACACACACACACACACACACACACAAATATACACACAGACACACACATGAAAGAAACTGACAGTGTCAGTGTGAGTATTGGGGGTACATGACAATTAGTTTGCAAGTTGAAACTTTGTCGAAAGCAAGCTCAAAGAAAACTGATGAACAAATTTTAATTAGTGACCAAAACCATATGCATAACAGTGATGTGAAGGGAGTCCAGTGATGAGCGGTGTTTATGGATGGGGAGGGGTGGGAAGCAGGATGTGGGTGGAAAGGAAGTGTTTTAGTTATAAAAAGGAATTATTGACTTATCGGAAAACACACGAAGCAAACACATAGTTATCTCAGTATCTGTCAACAGATGCAGAAGAATGGGGCGATGATTGGGGATGGAGCATTGATGAGAACACAGGCGCCAGCCTGTCGAATCCTGTCCAGACCAACGTGGAAATGGTGGATGATGGAGTGTACAAGTGGCTGCAGAACAGCATTGTGTCTCTGTCACCAAACAATGACATCATTGCCGTGGCCAATGACGACAAAATATGTGTGCTGACACGTACGTTCATTCTCCTTCATAATATTTGTTATGAATTTGTATTTATTTATTAAGACTTCTTGCTATAGCGAATATTCTTGAAGCCCTATGCGCTTTACAATAGCACTAAAAACATTCACTCAAACATCCCCACACAAACATATGCATATAATTTGAAACATAGGTAAGAGAGAACAATTAAAAGAGGTCATGTCAGTTGATTAAATCAAGAAATGCAACAGGTATATAAAAAAAAAAAGAAAGATAAAAATGAAATAATGATAACAACAAAAAAATAGTTGAAATTGAAAGAACACAAGCATGTGCGCATACGTATATACGTAGGTACATACATACATACATACACACAGAACACACGACGTGTATGCGCACACACACAAGCGCGCGCGCACATGCGCACGTGCGCTTGTACGCACGCACGCACGCATGCACCAACAAACACAAGCCACATACCCAGACACACTGCTCACGCACTCACTCAATGACACACACACATACACACACCTACAGGCGCATACAGGCGCATACACACACGAACACAGATCAACAATCAAATAATGCAAACTACTACGACATTACATAAAAAATAAAAAAAAGTTCCTGCATAGCATTTCCCTGAAGAAACAATCCACATAACATACACAGATCAAAACTAGAAAGATGAAGCAAATGTACACACACACACACACACACACACACACACACACACACACATGCGTGCGCGCGCGAATGACAAACATTTGAAACACATAGGCTACAACATTACATGATAAGCAATATTCATCAAACATTTCTAGTAAAAATGTATGTACATTATTACATTTATGAAATTAAACCTGAAAATGTAAAAATGTACGTACTTGTGAAAACACTCACACCTCTACCCCGCCCCCGCCTGTGACCTTGGAAAGAAAAGAGAGATTGCTGACAGGACGATAGTTTTTGAGGGTGTTTACATTGAGAGTCGGCTTCTTGAGCAGTGGTGTTACAAGGGCTTTTTTGTACACATCTGGGAAAGTGCCTGACTGAAGAGAGTTGTTGATGATAGAGGTCAAGGCTGGGAGGAGCACATCAACACATTCAACCAAAAGGGATGTGGGGATTGGGTCAAGTGCACATGTTTTGGGGCTAGATTTTATAATGACTTGCTAAATTTCTTCCTCTGTGACAGGATGAAAACTGTTGAAAGGCGAGGAAGAGTGGGGTTTGTCAGCAAAGAGAGGATCGGGTACAGACTGGCTAAATGTTTCGAGCTCATCTCTAATTGTCTTTATCTTGGTAGTGAAAAAATCAGCGAAAGCATCAGAGAGGTCATTAGGAGGAATGTCAGTTGGTAGGATGAAGTCTCTGCTCCTGCCAAGGAGGCGGTCACTGGTTAAGAATAAGTTTTTGACAGATGTACTGGCTTTGATCTTTGAGCTCCAGTACTCTTCTTTGGCATTCTGAACAATATCAGTGACTAACTGTTTTGCTATTAAAAAGATCTGACTGTCCACTGTCAGACTACTCTTGCACCTCTTCCTCTTAGCACGTGGCGCTCTTTCTTGGCGTCACGCAGGATGTCGCTGACAGCTGCGTACCACAGGGACGTGTGGCCTGAAGGCACACGCTTCTCTGTAGCTGGAGCATGTCTGTCGAGCAGTCCGCGCAGGCCATCATCCAGCTGTCAGGCGGAGAGGTTGGGTCCAATGTCATACAGCATGTCCTGGACGTCAGCCTTGAAGGAGTCCCTGTCGATGGCCTTGATGTCCGGCACTGTGCAGTAGACAGGCTTCCTCTTGGGGTGGGACACTTTAAGCCTGCAGAGAACAGCGGCATGGTCAGAGGAGACCATGTGGTTGAGCTGGCAAGAATGGATGAGCTGATCAGCCTCTCGGTGCAGGACCCAGTCAAGGATGTGGCCGCTTCTGTAGTAGGTAGCCTCCTGCACACCCTGTGTGAAGTCGAACCTCGACACAATGTCCAGCACCTTGGAGGTAAGTGGATCGGCGGGCACGTCATAGTGCACATTGAAGTCGCTGACCACCACTGACGTCCCACATAGGAGGTTGCAGTAGTCGAGCAGGTCTGGCAGCTCTGTCAGAAATGTAGAGTTCAGAAGTTTTTTCTGTTTGCTTGGCAGTGGTATGTACAGACAGAAGAAGTGGATGTGTTGGGGTGCTGTCAGTGTGAACTGAATCAGCTCACAGGAAGTGAGAGTGAAGAGGAAGGTGGAGGTGATAGTGATGGGGAGACAGGTCACGGTAGAGGACAGCAAGTCCCCCACTCCGTGTTGCACGAGGGAAAGACCTCAGCTTGTAGCCTGGCGGAACTAAGTCAGCACATTTGTTTTCATCGCCACTAGTTTTCAGCCACGTCTCTGTTAAAAATAAAACATCCATATTTTCATCCTTGATGAAGTCCACAATCTGTGTCCACTTTGACTTTGAGCCGACGGACTGCGTATTAAATAGGCCCACAGTCATTCTGGTGTTTTGATGCCAACCATTGATGGCGATGACGTTGCCCATTTGAGTGTGCCTGGAGTCCAGTAAGTGTGGTGGAGTAGCTTGACCGTCAATCTTATTTGATGTGTTGATGCCCTTAATGGCCTGTATCGTGCGAGGTCATCAGCTTGGTGGTGGGCTGCAGAGCGACAGAAAACATCCACTACAGTCTCAATTCCTCTGCTCTCCATACTGATGAGCATGATGGGCTGAGGGGGGAGACCGTTTTTCACAGGGTACAGAGGAAAATATATTTAAATGCTCAAAATTCTGGTAAAACTCATGAGTTCTGTTAGTTTAATAACTTTTTGTATGTAAATAAAATTTAACGACTGCAGGCGCCTGTGTTCAATGACGCTTGTTTCACTGACTGAGTGCACGTGCGCTGCAAATAACATGTGTTTAAGCATGCTCATGTGAGGAGTTCAGCAACATTCGATAAGGTCGTACTGCAAACGTGCCTACGAAAAACTCGTGCAGCAGACACAGAACAAAATGAACATCTGTTGACCGTCCTTGAGTGGTGTTGATATTTTGTTCCCTTCTTCAACAATAGTAATTAATAAAAACAGTAATTGTGGACAATCTACCAACCCTCTGATACAACGAAAAACTCTTTCACTTTCACATACCGTCCATCAGCATCAGTGTAGTTCTCTTTTACTTTTTCTGTGTGTCTGTGTTTGACATTGTACTAAAGAAATATTACAGGTGTGTGTGTGTGTGTGTGTGTGTGTGTGTAAACTTTTGTACATTCTTTTGTGAATTTGGGTTCTGCTTAGATCAGAAACCTTCTTTGCTGTTTTCTTTTCAAGGAGGGTGTGTGTGTGGGTGTGGGTGTGTGTGTGGGGGGGGGGGGGGGGGATTCAGTTTATTAGATTATAGAAATTCAATTTTTGAATTTGGGAACAGATTCAAAGTCTTGTTTTAGATCCTTTTTTTTTCTTTTCTTTTTCTCTCTCTCTTTAATTATTTACTTATTTTTTATCCTTTCGGTCTTGCTTTCTTCCCTGTGTGTTAAGAGTATTCACTTGAATTGAAAATGGAATCAGATGAATTATGACCCTGGATAAGTATTGATTTAACTTGTCAGTTAAATTTGTGTATTATCTCTTGACTTATAAAATGAAACATTGACAAGACTTATAAAATGAAACATTGACAAATGAACTGTTTGCATTTAAGGTTATTTTTATACGGCAAGATTAAGCCATTGTTGCATGTGATGCATAAATTATATATGGTTTTATAGAAAAATGGGACCCACAAAAGAAAGGGGAAGAAATAGACACCTGGCTCACCACTGCTTGGGAAAGTAGCATTGCCCAAGATGAAGGGTAAGAATATGTGCACGTGAAAAGGTATGTGTGTGTGTCTGTTCTGCATGTGTATCACTGTATATGTATCACTGTGTGTGGTGTGTGTGTGTGTGTGTGTGTATCACTGTATGTGTGTGTGTGTGTTTATGAGTGTGTTGGAGTATGCATAAATAATGAATAAGCATGTGAATATTATCAAACATGTGTGTATGTTTCCAGGTTTATGTGTGTAAATTATGTGAATGTATGCATGTGTGTGTTATTTGTGTGTGTGTGTGTGTGTGTGTGTGCGTTAAAAACCTGACTGCATTTCTAATGAAGAGATCAAAGTAAATAATCAGTTTGTTCATTGACATTACTGTGTCAGTTTGTGAAATAAAAAGAAAGAACTTTACACTAACAGGTTCGTAACTGTGTTCTTCCCTTTTTGCGTCGTGCAGGGAGTTGATAACTGACATCCTCTGCCTTCCTCTGGCTTCACAGAAAAGGTGTGTGATCACTGCTGTAGTTTTGTCAGATTGATTCATGTTGCAGGTCATTGCTGTGTTTTCCATTTCGTAAACGTGTCGTTGCATTTTGATTATTACAACTACTTTTTGTACGTGTGCATCATTTGGTAAGCTCTCAAAGTCTCACCAGGATGCTGAGTCTGTCAGTATCTGTTTTATGGATCACCTTTCATATGCGTTCAGTAAGTAGAATCATACAATTTTTTTTTAATGGTTTTAAAAACTTTGCTGCTTTTTGTCATTTTGTGGGTTGTTCAGCCCCCAAAAAGGTAAAATACATATGAAAAAAAAAGTTCTTTCGGCTGATGTAAAACAGAGCAAATAAATTGTAAACACACATAGGCAATCTTAAGTATGAAAAAACAAACCAAAAAAAAGTTTAAAATAACCTGTTTCTTTGCTACACATGCTGCCAGGCTGTGTGGAATATCCACACAGCACAGGTATAGAGTTGTTGAGTGAAGAATGTACTCATCATTTAAAGTTTAGATTTGAAGAAGTTGAAAGTTACGACAAAAGCTATCATCATGTGGTAGATGACATTGTACAGTTTAAGCTGAAGATGGTAGTGTCAATACTTAAAACAGTTTCTCTGTCTGTGTCTTTGTCAGGAGTACCCAGGGTGCACCGGACTGGACTTGTGTAATTGTGGGGTTTACATCTGGCTACGTTCGAATGTACACAGAGGTAAATAACAAGGATTTGTTTTTTCCCCAACAGTGCTTTGTGATTGGTTATGTGTAAAATGTCATTTTCAAGTGTACTACAGTGGTAGTGAACATTTAAAAAAGTTTAATTTTTCTTTTTTCTTTTGTTTATAACTGTGATTTTGCAATGTGGGTTTAATGATGCAAATACATGTAGTAGGCAGGTTTAGTTTTAATGTGTGTGTGTGTGTGTGTGTGTATCTTTCACACCCAAAAAGGAGCAAAATGACTAAATTTCTTTGTGTCTTTGTGTGGTTTTTTTCCCCCCAGACTGGAGTGCTGCTGCTGTCTCAGTTACTGCATTTGGAGCCAGTGCAGAAACTAAAGTGCCGCACCTACGAACCACCCCGCTTCCTTGGCATGGGAGAAAAGGTTTCAGTGACTGAAAACTAATTTCTTTGAATGTTTCTGTGCCATTTGAATTTTATTCCCAGCGATGAGTGACAGTATCAAAAACATGAAAGAAGGCAACAGGGGACAAATACAAAATACAAGAATACAGTATTTTCTCAAAGTGATGATTTGTTATGTTTGCTGATAAACCAATTTCTCCACAGTTTTTTTGTTTTGTTTTGTTTGTTTTATTTTGTTTTGTTTCTTTTTACAGAAAAATTTTGAGGGAATAATTATGAAATTACGGATTTTTTTGGATGCTGATTCTGGACATACAGTATCAAGGTGTATGAAATTATAAAGGGTCACTAGTGTGTGTGTGTGTGTGCATGTGTGTGTGTATGTGTATGTCTGTGTGTGTGTTTGTACATAATTTATATCTATGGTTGTATGTGCTGTGTGTGCATGTGTCTGTGTGTGTGTGTGTGTGTGTGTGTGTGTGTGTGCAAGTTCTTGTTAGTGTGTGTTTATGCACGAGTGAGCTGATTTCGCTGTGAAATTGTTATTTGTGTGCGTGCCTCAAAAACGATTGATCACAAACAGTTGCGTATGTTATTGCTAATGTGCAGCATGAAGAACTGATCATCCTGTACAAGAAAGCGGTGGTGTCCATCGATGGCTTCAGTCTCATTCAGTCGCTCAGAGCCTGTCGGAACCAGGTGGCCAGAGGTAGTGACCACAGAGTGGGATTGTGTGTTTGGATTTTGAAGTATGTTTTTTGGGTTTTTTTTTTTTTTTTTTTTTTTTTTTTAGGAGAAATCAGAGGATGCGTTCAAGTTCTGCAAATGTGCAGGGCTATCTCAGCATCCATGGAAGATTTTCGTTGTTTTTTTCGTTTTTTTTTTTTTTCTTCTTTTTCTTCTGTCATCATTTTTCTCCTTTCTTTCTGTTATCTTTTTTTTTCCTCTCTCTTCTTTATTTTCCTTTCCTTTCTTTTTTCCATTTCCTTATAACAGATCTTCCATCGTCTTCAATATCATGCAACACAAAAGAAGAAAAAACATAAACATGCACACAATGACCCCGCACACAATTACAGTGTCTGAAAGAGAAAACTAGGCTCTCTCTCTCTCTCTCTCTCTCTCTCTCTCTGGAGGCACTATAACTATGCAAGAACAATACGTGTATGTTTGATGTGACCACCTGGTCACTCGTTTGTTTTTTTGTTGTTGTTTTTTTGTTTGTTTGTTTTGTTTTGTTTTGCTTTAGTTTTTGTTGTTTGTGTGTGTGTGTGTGTGTGTGTATTTTAAAATATGTTATTGTGTTGCATTGTATATTGCATTGTATTGCACTGCATTGCATTGCATTGCATTGCATTGTATTGCATTACTTTTTGTCACAGTGGATACCCTTTTGTGTGAAATTGAGGCTGCTCTTCCCAGGGAGATAGTCGTGATATGGTCCTGTGGGTTTGGCTGGACTGTAAGCAGCACATGTAAAATGTCCCCCAGAATGAGGGTGTCACCACAGTGAAACATCTTCCTTTTTCTTTTTTTCTGTCTGCAGCTAGTTATCTGCGAAATCCTTTTCACCGTTTGCTTGTTTCAAAGAGATATAAATGTTTAGTACAGTATTCTGTATATTTTTTCAAATTTTAGCTGCCAGTACTAACTGTGCATACGAGTGCATTTGTTTTAGTATCAAAGCAGATTTTTCTTCAGATTTTTGTCAGGAACAACCCTTTGGTTGCCATGGGTTCTTTTACATGCACTGAGTGTATGCTGTACATGAGACCTCAGTTTATGCTCATCTGAGACTAACTGCATGTTTGTTGCATATCTGTTATGCATGTGTGTGTGTGTGTGTGAATGTGTGTCTGCATGTTATACATTTATTTGCTTATTTGTCATCATTAGTGTCTTTATATTTCTTATTTTATTTTAAATTTTTTTAAATTATGTTTTTATTCATTCATTTATTGATTTTTAAAAAAAATTTTTTTAAAACGTTTTTGTTTTTTGTGTGTGCTTACAGTTGATTTCATCAAGACTTTGTGCCTTATAGATACCATAATTATAATAATTCTTATTATTATCTTTATATTTTTTTCTATTATTTTTATTTATTTATTTTATTTTATTTTAAAATTTATTTTATTCTTTTTTTTTTCCTCAAGGCCTGACTAAGTGCGTTGGGTTACGCTGCTGGTCAGGCATCTGCTTGGCAGATGTGGTGTAGCGTATATGGATTTGACCAAATGCAGTGACGCCTCCATGAGCTACTGATACTGAAAGACTAGCACCCAGACCAGCACTCAAGGTTTTGTGGAGGAGGGGCGTGAAAATCCTGGTCTGTGTATGGGACTCGGAACTTGTGGACACTGGCTTCTCAGTTGTGTCATTATCAAGAGGAGATGCTGGCTGCAAATGTTGAAATGTCACTCTCTGTTACCTGTATATTTCTCTTGCCTCTTTCCTGCAAAGGCTTGGAACAAAGCACAGCAGACAGTTGGAGAAATCTTTACACTTTTCTCTACTTGTAAAAAAAAAAAAAAGTATCGTGCAATTTTCAAAAAAGAATTATTTATGAAAGGAAGGATGCATTTCTTGATGCATGCATATTTTTTTTTTATTGGGTCTGTATTACCGATAATTATTGGATATTCATTTGTTCTGTTATACTTGAAACAACATGAGCAATTTCTTATTCATTACTGGATGGTATTTTAGAGAAACGAAAAGGCAGTTTTGATTTTTTTGAATTATTTAATTTATTTTGTTGTTGTTGTTTTAGTCAGAGAAAAGGTGTTGCTGCTGCTTGAGAGATGTTGTATGTTGAGATGATGTTCCAGCGACGGCCAGTGGAGGGGAGGGCTACGTGCAGCCCCCACCCCTTGCCTACAAGAAGTGGGCCCTCAGCGACCAGGATCGCATCACCGATCTGGTCAGCTGCGGTCAGTGAAAGAGGATGTTTGTTCTCTGGTTGTTTGGTTTCCTTTCGTCACCCTAGGGTCTTTGTTGACCTGCAACCACTTTTTTTGTTTTAGGTCCACACTTTATCAAGTTGATGTTTGTATGTTGAAGAAGAGGGAGATTGTTTTAATTTGTTCTTTGACTTTGTATATGTGTAAGTGTGTATGTCCATGTATGCAAGTACATTCCTCATTTTTGTGTGTGCGTGTGTGTGCGTGAGAGAGGTCGTGCATGCAGGGGTAACATGCTGTACTCACACTGGGCTGTATGCTCAGTTCAGGTGTAACATGCTGTACTGACGCTGAGTTATATTCTTATTTCACGGGTAATATGCTGTACTCATATTGGGTCGTACGTATACTTATTTCAGGGGTAATATTCTGTACTCAAACTGGCTTATGTACATATTTAGCATACAGAGCTTCTGCTGGGTTATAATCTTATTTCAGCGGTAATATGCTGTGCTCATACTGAGTTGCATACTTATTTCAGGAGTAACATGTGGTACTCACACTGGGTTATATACTTACATCAGGAGTAGCATACAGAGTTCACACTGGTTGTATACTCATTTCAGGAGTAACATGCTGTACTCACACTGGGTTATATATTTATTTTGGAAGTACTCACACTGGGTTACATACTTATTTCAGGAGTAACATGTGGTACTCACACTGGCTTATATACTTATTTCAGGTGTAACATGCGGTACTCACTCTGGGTTATATACTTATTTCAGGTGTAACATGCTGTACTCACACTGGGTTATATACTTATTTCAGGTGTAACATGCTGTACTCACACTGGGTTATATACTTATTTCAGGTGTAACATGCTGTACTCACACTGGGTTATATACTTATTTCAGGTGTAACATGCTGTACTCACTCTGGGTTATATACTTATTTCAGGTGTAACATGCTGTACTCACTCTGGGTTATATACTTATTTCAGGTGTAACATGCTGTACTCACACTGGGTTATATACTTATTTCAGGTGTAACATGCTGTACTCACACTGGGTTATATACTTATTTCAGGTGTAACATGCTGTACTCACTCTGGGTTACATACTTATTTCAGGTGTAACATGTTGTACTCACTGTGGGTTTTATACTTATTTCAGGTGTAACATGCTGTACTCAACACTGGGTTATATACTTACTTCAGGTGTAACATGCTGTACTCAACACTGGGTTATATACTTATTTCAGGTGTAACATGCTGTACTCAACACTGGGTTATATACTTATTTCAGGTGTAACATGCTGTACTCACACTGGGTTACATACTTATTTCAGGTGTAACATGCTGTACTCACACTGGGTTACATACTTATTTCAAGTGTAACATGCTGTACTCACACTGGGTTATATACTTATTTCAGGTGTAACATGCTGTACTCACACTGGGTTATATACTTATTTCAGGTGTAACTTGTGGTACTCACACTGGCTTATATACTTATTTCAGGTGTAACAAGTGGTACTCACACTGGCTTATATACTTATTTCAGGTGTAACATGCGGTACTCACTCTGGGTTATATACTTATTTCAGGTGTAGCAAGTTGTACTCAGACTGGATTATATACTTATTTCAGGTGTAGCATGTTGTACTCACACTGGGTTATATACTTATTTCAGGTGTAGCAAGTTGTACTCACACTGGATTATATACTTATTTCAGGAGTAGCATACAGAGCTCACACTGGGTTGTTTACTTATTTCAGGAGTAACATGTCCCAGCCCTTTCGACCAGCTGAAAAGGGCATCGATGGAGCATGGGTTCAATGCTCAGCCTCGTGTCAGTCCGCCCGCGGCGTCCTTGTATATCACTTCTGGAGCCTCTCCTTATGTGGGCTTCTTTTACGCTATCGAGGTGGGTCGGTCACGGTTTTGTGGTTATTGGTACAGTTTATTGTTATGTCTTTTATCTGTATTTCTTCTTCTTCTTCGTTTGTGGGCTGCAACTCCCACGTTCACTTGTATGTACACAAGTGGGCTTTTACATGTATGACCATTTTTACCCCGCCATGTAGGCAGCCCTACTCCATTTTCAGGGGTATGCATGCTGGGCACGTTCTTGTTTCCATAACCCACTGAGCACTGACATGAATTACAGGATCTTTAACGTGTGTATTTGATCTTCTGCTTGCATATAGACAGTAAGGGTGTTCAGGCACAAGCAGGTCTGCACATATGTTGACCTGGGAGATCGGAGATCTGTTTATATTTGATTCAGGTCTATCATCTTGGATATTGTTTATGTTGGGTTCTTTTTTGCTATTGAAGTGGGTCGGCCACCTTTTTTTTTTTGTGGCATTGGTGTATGTTATTTCTTTGTCACCTGTTTTTTCTGTAAAAAATCTGGTCCATAAACCTATACTGTATTTATGTAGGCTTTTTCTGTGCTATTGAGGTGGGTTGGTCACATTTTGTTGCATGGGTACATTTTATTGTATTACGTGTTTGCAGTAAGATCTGGTCCATGAACCTGTACTGTATTTATGTAGGCGACTTTTATGCTGTTGAGGTGGAATGGTCACATTTTGTTGTGTAGGTACATTTTATTGTTGTGTTGTCCGTTTGCAGTAAATTCAAGTCCATCAATCGATGCAATATTCATGCTGACTTTTTTAGGCTATTGAGATGGGTTGGCCATTGTTTGTGGTATTGGTAAATTTTATTGATGTGTCATCTGTTTGTGGTAAAATTAGGTCCTTCAGCCTCTGCTATATTCATGGAGGCATCTTTCATGCTATTGTGGTGGGTTGGTCACTGTTTTGTGGAACTGTGGGATTGGTAAACTCTGTTGTAGTGTTGTCTGTTTACAGATAACTTTTGGACTATCCTGTTCTGTATGTAAGACAGAGCGAAAACCTGACAAGATGGCGTGGAGAGCCTTGGCCAAAGGAATGATTCAGCACTTATAGCTGTTAGAGGCGTTTGATTGGCTAAGAGCGGGCCAGACAAAGAGGGGCGTCTTTTCACTGTTAGCCGCGCGAAATTTGGCCAAGCAGAGCAGACCAATAGGCCTAGTTTGCATCAGTTTGACATGGTAAGTATATGTATCACCAAACATGGATTATAATACGAACTCCTCCTTTCTGTTTACTCTAACCTCTGGGCTATTGCGCCCATCACCGACTGCAGGGATGATGGGATGTGTGTGTCTGTGTGCAGGGAAACATGCAGCCGATACTGTCTGAGGTGGCAATGGCCATGGCACACAAACTGAAATCGGCGCTCATGTCAGCAGCAAGGTGAAGATACTTGTTGCATCTTTGTGTGTGTGTGTGCGCGCGTGCATGCGTGTGCACATGTGTGTTCTTTTATCTGACAGAGGTGTTATTGTAAAGTGTTTTTGAGAGGTTTGAAAGTGCCCTATAAATGTATTAGTATTATTGTTGTTATTATTATCATTGAGAACAAGAAAGAAAGGCATATTTCTGAGAGAAGATGTAGCAGGAAATGGAGGTTGTGGGGGGGTGGGACGGAAAGGGAACAAGAGAAAGATAATGGGGAAAATAGGTATGTGGCGGAGGGGATGGAGAAAGAGAGAAGGATGAGAGGAAGCTTCATAAAGAGGAGTTGAATGTAATGTGTGTGTGTGTGTGTGTGTGTGTGTGTGTGTGTGTTAGCTAAGAAGGATTGATGATGGTAATAATGTGTGTTTGTGTGTACATGCTTGTGTTTGTGTATATTGCCTGTGTGTATCAGCATTTGTTCCCGAATGCATGAAACTGTGGTTCGTTTATTTGCTTTTCTGAAACATTTTCTTTGTTTGCATGTTTTTGCAGTGGCTGGCTTGGTTTTGGTGGCAGACAGAAGGATGAAGCCAAAGAGAAACCTCCCAAAATTGAGCCAGCAGCACCTCTGAACCTCAAGTTTGTACATTGTGTTACTTGTTCATGAATGTGTGCAAAGTGTGGGATTTGTGTTGATATTAATTTCATAAAGTGTCACAAAATGTAGGGTGTGTCTCTACACAGCATGACACAGAAACGTCTCAGCAGTTGTTTTAAAAAGCGTTTTATTTGAAAAAAGATCCAGTGAATTTGACAGGACAGCAGGAAAGTCTTGTTTTAAGTACTGTCATACTGTGCATACCTTCAGACACTAAGCATGTGATGGATGACTTCAGGTTGACATTTATGCATTTTAGCATTTATCATTAACAAGAGGAACAATACAGCTGACAAATTAATAATGAAAAGGAGACATGTGGTGGAGAGAAAAAAATGTTCATCAGTGCAAAAATAAATCGTGTTTTGTATGAGCAGAGGTGTTTATGGGACAGTATTTACTGCGTTTTGCTGAGTGCTGGCTTTAGATTGCAAGGTGACAAACAATCACAACAAGGTAATACATGCAGTAGGGACACAAATGACATGATAGCTCAGCAGTTGAACATTGCTCATTGTAACAAGACACAGTGTGGTACCTCTCTGCTGCAGAGGACTTGTCCAGGTGTTCCACCAATCTTGATAACTCCTTCTTTCCCTGCTAGGCTGTCAATGTCACATGCAAAACGAAAGTTAATGATTGTTTTGCATCTGCTGCTGACTGTTCTTTTGTGTTCTTCCAGAGCATCTGTCCTGATCCTTCCAGTACCAGCCTGTTGTCATTATTGTGGTGTGTGTTGTTGGTGTGCGCAGGTACGGCTTGCCTGATTTGCGCCGATCAGGGGACAGCATCGTGCTGTCACCCTGCAACAACTACATTGCCACCACAGACAGCTTTGGTCGCGTCATCCTCATCGACGTGCAGAAAGGGCTGGCTGTGCGCATGTGGAAAGGTGAGGGTGATGCCTGTCTCTGCTGCTGATTGTCATGATTTGACACATCACCGTGTCTGTCACTCTGTCTCTGTTTCTGCCTTCACTCAAAAGTTAACTGGACCTAAAATCAAAGTCGGAAGTGTTGTCTTTTTATCTGTAATGAAGGATGTTTATCAGCATTGTATGTCACCTGGAATGAAAGTTTTGTCTGTCTTACCTGTGCTGAATAATGATGTTCTGCATAAACTGGTTCAAACCACAAAAAATGTTAAAGCTTCATAAAATTACATTACTAGGCAAGAAGTTGGCTTGAAGATTGAATTGACATTTGAGCACTTGAAAAATGTCACAGAGATTGTGTGATGTGAGTGATGAGCCTGTGGATGCACAAGTAATTTCCAGTCAGATGAGTAAAGATGTACACTAGGGAATTGTTGGATAGTACCTGCAATAAATATATTTGTTTCCTCAGCTCGCAAAATGGATGTGAAACGGAATGTACCGCTTGATGCTGGGGAGAGGGAGTGGCGACGGAAAAAACGACCAGGTGAATGGGCAGCAGGTCTTGTGGCACACACTGCATGCATTTTCCAGGTTACAGGGACGCGCAGCTGGGCTGGGTGCAGGTGAAGGAGGATGGGGGAGGGGGCCACCACCACCACCACCACCACCGGCACAGCCCCAGCCAGTCGCGCGTGGCCCAGTTCCTCATCATCTACGCCCCGCGGCGTGGCATCGTGGAGGTGTGGACGGCGGTGCACGGGCCCCGGGTGGCGGCCTTCAACGTCAGCAAGTACTGCATGCTGGTGTGCCCGTCCTATGGCCTGATGGGGCTCAACAACGTCACCTACCGCGGAGTCCGCTCCCGGGCCTTCCAGTGCGCCCTCATCGACCCTGACGGCTGTGTGAAGACGTTGGACATCCCCTTCCACCTGGCCCTCAGGTGAGGGTAGCTGGGGAGGTGTGGGTGTGGTTGGTTGATATGGGTACCGTAATTTTCCGCAAAACACAAGCTTTTTATGTATTGAGTGTAATTTCAAAATGTAATGTTTAAGATGAGAAAGATCAGTTTAAAGCAAATTAAGCTCCCTAGGATTAATTACATATTAATTTCCCTTTTTTTGCTATCTGCACCAAAGACATGCCAAATAAATATAACTTCCATGCTTGGCAAAAGAAGTTCCTGTTTGAACAAAAAATGATAAAAATGACTACTCTTGTTGTGTCAGAATATCAGATCAAAGTGCTAAGTTTAGAGAATAAAAAAAATAAAAAAATATAACAGTAAATTCAGTTTGCATATAATTTGGCTTCTTTTTTTGTGCCCATCCCAGAGGTGAAATATTGTTTTAAACAAGATGACTGGAAATAAATTGAATTTTTCCTATTTTTATGCCAAATTTGGTGTCAACTGACAAAGTATTTGCAGAGAAAATGTCAATGTTAAAGTTTACCACGGACACACACACACACACATACACACACACAGGCAACCGAACACCAGGGTTAAAACATAGACTCACTTTGTTTACACAAGTGAGTCAAAAAGGGAATGGGTGGAGGAATGCAAGAGGGCATTTGAGAGGGGAGGTGGGGGGTACAGGAGAAAAAGGAGAGGGGAGAGGAAGTTGTGAATGCGTGTGTGTGTGTGTGTGTGCGCGCACGCATTTTGTGTTCCCTTTTGTCTCCTTTTGAACATAGTCAGTAAGGGTCTATAATGAACTTCCTGCTATGTTTTCACCCAACTGTATTCCATCATAAAGTAGGTGAGCCATGGCTATCTTGTGCAGTGACAAGAGCAGCAAACGAGCCAGAGATCTGCACTTGCTGAAGAAACTGAAGACCTCATTGAAGGAAGCAAGCAAAGAGACAGGTGCGTTATTTTTTTTTATCATTGACAAGTGATTTTCTTCTGCTGGAGAAGTAAGAGAGATATTGTCGTTTATGTGTGCTTTGTACTGAAAAAGATATTGTCTTTTTTTGTGTGTGTGCTGAAAAAGTAAGAAATATATTGTCATTTGTTTATTGGTTATGATGGCAAGGTGAACTTTAGTATGATGATTACATGATGGATTCCTGTTTCATTTACATAGAAAGGGCACTTCACTGCTTAAGAAATATATCGTCATTTGTTTATTGGTTAACATGGCAAGGTGAACTTTAGTATGATGATTACATGATGGATTCCTGTTTCATTTATGTTTAAAGGCCACTTCACTGCTGTTCAAAGAATGAACAAATTAATGCTCCTGAGATTTATATGTGCTAATTTTTAAAGAAAACATAAACGATGAACAGCTTTGTTTATGTTAATTCCAAGGTGAAAGTCAAGAAAGCATGGGTTGTATGCATTGATGGTGGTTGTGTGTGGTGAGATCTCTGCTGTGGGGTCAGTGGTTCAGTTGTTGATTATTTGTATTTGTATTTCTTTTTTTTTATCACAACAGATTTCTCTGTGTGAAATTCGGGCTGCTCTCCCCAGGGAGAGCACGTCGCTATACTACAGCGCCACCCATTTTTTTTGGTATTTTTCCTGCGTCCAGTTTTATTTGTTTTTCCTGTCAAAGTGGGTTTTTCTACAGAATTTTGCCAGGAACAATCCCTTTGTTGCCATGGGTTCTTTTACGTGCGCTAAGTGCATGCTGCACACAGGACCTCGGGGTTTATCATCTCATCAGAATGACTAGTGTCCAGACCACTACTCAAGGTCTAGTGGAGGGGGAGAAAATATCGGCGACTGAGCTGTGATTCGAACCAGCACGCTCAGATTCTCTCACTTCCTAGGCGGACGCGTTACCTCCGGGCCATCACTCCGCACTGGGAGCAGCATCTGTTTTGGTTTGTGACATAAGATTTATATAGCGGGGTGCCCTGGTGGTAATGTGCCCGACTAGGAAGCAAGTGTCTACAGGTTCGATTCCCATACACGGACTAGGACTTTTTTACTCACCCCTTCATTAAACCTTTGGTGCTGGTCTGGGTGCTGGTCTTTTGGATGAGATAATAAACCAACATCCCCTGTTGAGCATGGGTTTAGAACACATAAAAGAACCCACAGCAACAAACGATTTGTCCCTGGCAAAATTCTGTAGAAAAACAAATAGGCTTGTAGATAGGGAGATACTTCCAGACTGGGGGGAGCAGGCTGAATTCCACACAGAGAAATCTGTTTTGACAAAAGTGACACAATGTAATACAAGTTTTAACCTGAGGAGTTGACGGGCGCAGTAGCTGAGTGGTTAAAGCGTTGGACTGTCAATCTGAGGGTCCCGGGTTCGAATCACGGTGACGGTGCCTGGTGGGTAAAGGGTGGAGATTTTTACGATCTCCCAGGTCAACATATGTGCAGACCTGCTAGTGCCTGAACCCCCTTCGTGTGTATACGCAAGCAGATCAAATACGCACGTTAAAGGTCCTGTAATTCATGCCAGCGTTCGGTGAGTTATGGAAACAAGAACATACCCAGCATGCACACCCCTGAAAACGGAGTATGGCTGCCTACATGGCGGGGTAAAAACGGTCATACACGTAAAAGCCCACTCGTGTGCATACGAGTGAACGCAGAAGAAGAAGACCTGAGAAGTCACTACGTTCTTTTATTCTTCTGGACATAAGTGGGCTGCCACTATTTGTGCATATTTGCAAAAGTAGTCATGAACATGTTAGGGATTTTTTTTTTGTTATATTTTTTATTCCACCACTTAGAAAGCCTTACACCATTTTTTTGTGATTCCATGACTCGCCAGATGCTGTTGTGGAGTTCAGGTGCCAGTTGCATTGCTTGGTTCTAACTTTTTGACAGTTACACGTGACTAAATGCCAACGTTGACCGAACTACACCATTGGTCAGTTCCATACGACACAGTTAGTAGCGGGTCACAACCATACTAGGCTCTTCCGTCCGAGCAATGCAACTGGCTCCAGGATTCTCTTATGTATTTTGGCCTGAAATATTGCATGTGTGTAAAAAAAAAGAAAGGGGGTTTTACATAACAAAACATCCAGATGCCCCACCCATCTTTTCCCATTCAGTGTGTGTGTGGTGTGTGAGTGTGTGTGGGTGTGTGTGTGAGTGTGTGTGTGTGTGTGAGTGAAAGTGTGTGTGTGTGAGTGTGAGTGTATGTGTTTATGATTGTGTGTTTGTTAGTGTATAATTGTTTCACTGTGTGCATGTGTGGGTACTCAAGAGTGTACATATGTTTAAAGAGTATGTGCCTTGAGTTTTTGTTGTTGTTTTTTCGCCAGTTTGTTTTGTACAACGGTTCATCATAACAGTTGGAAAGACAGTTGTCTTTTTTTATGTGTTTTGTTTTACATTTCAACAACAATTTTTTTCTCTGCTTGTGTGTGTGTGTGTGTGTTTGTGTTTGTTTGACAGAATCATTGAAGAGTGCAGCGAAGGAAATATTTCTGGACATACGTATTGCTAGCATTAGTCACCAGGTGAGCAGCCGATTTTCTAGTCATTTACTTCAGATCAATAAGAACACATACACATTAAGAACACATGCACGTGAACACATTGACACACACGCATGCACACACATGTACATGACGCTTACATACTTTTGCATACATGTGATCAAACACATGCATTCATACAAACATACTTGCATATTTTTACACATGCATGCACATACACACACAAATGCGATTTTTCACACACATGCAGGCAGGCATGCACATGCACACACACATATTCACACACACATGCTCAGTGTACACAAATGCACTCGCAACATGCATATACATACTGGCATGCACTTGTACACTTTTGCTCGCATGTACATACCCACTCATGCGTACACGTATATGGCATGTACATGCATTTACACACATGTACAAACATGCATACATGCATGCATGTGCATGTTCACACACATGCATGCACACACACACACAAAATAGACACTCATTCAGGCAAGCATGTACATGCATACTCACCCACACATACACAAACATGTTCAGTGTAGACAAATACACTCACAACACACATACATCCAGGCATGCACATGCACTTTTGCTCTTGCTTACTCACACACACACACACACACACACACACACTGATAATCAATTTTTTAACTGCACAAACTACTCTGCACCACATATCACACCACACCACAATAGGCTGCACACTACTCTGGACTTCACCACACCACACCACACCACACCACACCACACTACACTACACTACACTACACTACACCACACCACACCACACCACACTACACTGCACTACACTACACTGCACTGCACTACACTACACTGCACACACTACGCTGCACACACTACACTACACTAACAATGTGACACTGTAAAAAAAAACCCCACAAAATCCAAAAACAAGACTTCTACTCGTACACACACACATGTCCATGAACACACACACACACACACACACACACACACACACACACACACACAGATAAAGATATATGATCACACCTTTTACCATGTTGTGCATACCCTCAGGCGCTGGAGCGAATCCTGGCCACACGGTACCTGTCAGTGAATTTCATGCAGGACGTGGTTCAGGCATGCATTGCTCAGCTGTCAGCCAAAGGTCAGTGCAGAAAACATGCATGTGTTTTGGGGTGTTGTTTTTGTTTTTTTTCTTTTTATGACCATGCATGACACTCTTTTTTCTTTTTTTTTGTTTTGTATTTTCGGGGAGTGGCATAGAGATACAGATACTGGGGGGCTGTTGTTTGAGGGACGTGGTGGCGGTCTCCACTCTGAGAGGGATGCTCACTCAGTCTGACACCACGACTAAGCCATTATTGTCGTTAGTAGGGGGCTTAGTAGGTGGTGTCCTAAGTACGTTAAATCAGAACAGGCACCACTGAACACCACCGGAGTGACTCAGCAGCAGTGCAGGGTCTCCTCTGGTGTGTGGCCTCCTGGCGACCTAACATAATGGTTTCCTGCAGACTGCCAATGCTGAAATTGTGACGGATGAACCCAGGTGTGGCCATGTATGGGGGAATCTAAATGAGCGGCGTGGGAGTAATGTCACTGAAATGGTGCAGATGATGGGGCAGCAAAGAAAAAAAAAAAAAAAAGAGAGATACAGATATATGCATTTGTGATGTTTAATGACCATTGACTGTTCCCAGTCTTCTTATCTGAGACCACAGCACACACAGCTCAGGAAAGGAGCCGGCCACAAACCAGAAAAACCCACCTCTGATGGGGCTCGAACCCACATCTACCTAGTTGTGAGTCTGTGATACTGACCACTTTATTGCAGAGGCATCACAAGCATAAAAACATGTGGTATGCTGCGATCGCTGAGACTGCGGCAGACAAACCTGGTTGTGGCTGTGTGTCTTGAACTGAAAATGAGCAATTGTGGGGTTAATGCCATTGAAACGGTGCAGTTGATGGTGACCAAATGTGTTTATTTTGTATTAGTTACATAAAATACATTTTTATATACCCCCAGTGGGTTTCCTGAAATAAACATGTCTTGTCTTGACTTATGTGATTGTGGAGTTAATGCCACTGAAGCCGTGCAGATGATGGTGTCCAAATGTGTTTTGTATTTTGTGTTAGTTACATAAAATATGCAACATTTTCATTTACCCCCATGGGGTTTCCTGAAATAAACGTGTCTTGTCTTGACTTCACAAGCACCTCTGAAAACAGAGTATGGCTGCCTATATGGCGGGGTAAAAACGGTCATACAAAAAGCCCACTCGTGTACATACAAGTGAAATTGGGAGTTGCAGCCCATGAATGAAAAAGAAGACGACGACTTGACACGCAAAATAAATAACTAATTTTTTTCTTTTTTGAATGCAAGCATGTGGTGATTGGTGTTTGTGGCTGGAATGGCAGGTGAAGACAACCTGGACATTGACAGCAAGATGCTGCTGCGCTACGCCCACATGCAGACGGGGTTGCTGGAGATGTACGATGCCATCCACACCCTGTCTACACAGACACCTGCCACAGGGGCTGATGTGGCAGCGGCTCAGCCCTCCCACTCTGAGGTGAGTTTTTAGATGGATGCTGGACAGTCAAGCCCTCCCACTCTGAGGTGAGTTTTTAGACAGACGCTGGACAGTCAAGCCCTCCGAGGTGAGTTTTTAGATGGATGCTGGACAGTCAAGCACCCCCACTCTGAGGTGAGTTTTTAGACATACGCTGGACAGTCAAGCCCTCCCACTCTGAGGTGAGTTTTTAGACAGAGGCTGGACAGTCAAGCCCTCCCACTCTGAGGTGAGTTTTTAGACAGACGCTGGACAGTCAAGCCCTCCCACTCTGAGGTGAGTTTTTAGATGGATGCAGTCAAGCCCTTCCACTCTGTGGTGAGTTTTTAGACGGATACTGGACAGTCAAGCCCTCCCACTCTGAGGTGAGTTTTTAGATGGATACTGGACAGTCAAGCCCCCCCACTCTGAGGTGAGTTTTTAGACAGACGCTGGACAGTCAAGCCCCCCCACTCTGAGGTGAGTTTTTAGACAGATGCTGGACAGTCAAGCCCTCCCACTCTGAGGTGAGTTTTTAGACAGACGCTGGACAGTCAAGCCCCCCCACTCTGAGGTGAGTTTTTAGACAGACGCTGGACAGTCAAGCCCTCCCACTCTGAGGTGAGTTTTTAGACAGACGCTGGACAGTCAAGTGGTTTGAAAGCGTTGGTCTTTCCATCTGAGGGCACTGGATTTAAACAGTATTTTATTTGGAAAATGTCACAATACAACACAGTTATCGATGAACAGGACAACAAGAAAATCTTATATAAAGTCCTGTCCTGATACATGTACATACTGAATATGTGACGGATGTTATCATAACTAGTATAGAGTTAAGACGTGATCATACATGAGGTCCTGGGTTTGAATTCCTGGATGGTTATTGTGCCTGTCATATATAAGATATTCTTAGTCTTTTTTTTTTCTTTTTTTTATCAAGGGGTGATTCATATCTCTAATATTAGATAATTATTGTCTTTTTGGTTTTTAAGATCAGGGAGTGATTCATAATTCTGACATAAAATAATTATATTTTGTTTGTTATTGTTCTTGTTTTGTTTTTTTGTTTTTTTATTATCAAGGAATAATTGATATTTCTGACAGAATATTTGTGTGGTAATGTTTGGTCAAGGGATGATTTTTATTTCTGACATGAAATATGGTCTTTTTTAATATTTTTTATCAGGGACTGATTCCTGGATCTGACATAAAGTAATTACCATAATTTTTTTTTTATCAAGGGGTGATTCATATCTCTGACATAGAATATTTATGGTCATTTTTCTTTATTGACTCACTTGTGTAAACAAAGTGAGTCTATGTTTTAACCCGGTGTTCGGTTGTCTCTGTGTGTGTGTGTGTGTGTGTGTGTGTGTCTGTGGTAAACTTTAACATTGACATTTTCTCTGCAACTACTTTGTCAGTTGACACCAAATTAGACATAAAAATATGAAAAATTCAGTTCTTTCCAGTCATCTTGTTTAAAACAATATTTCACCTCTGGGTTGGGCACAAAAAAATAAAAAATGAAGCCTAATTATATGAAAACTGCATTTGCTGTTATATTTATATATTATTTGTATGCTCTAAACTTGGCACTTTAATCTGATATTCTGACCCAACAACAAGAGCAGTCATTATTATGAGTCTTGAAGGCCTTGCCTCTCTTGTTTTTTTCTAGGGGTGATTGATTCTCACCTTTTCTCTTTTCCCTTTTTTACTACAGATGCTGCAGTCAAGCTTGGCCATCAACAAAGAAGAGGCAGCTCACATTTCTGAACAGGTAAGTTGGTGTATTTTCAACAGAAAATTTTTATCTGAGCCAAGAATTAAAGAAAATTTTTTTAATGGTTATATTAGACTGATATGCATGATAAAAGAAATGTGCAGACCAACATATGTGATATGATAAATGTTCATCAGAAATTTTTTTCTTTGGGTTTTCTGTTCAGAAACATTGCTTATTCTAAAAAAAAAAAAAAAATAAAAAATGCCAACGATATCAATTTAATAGAAGAGGAGCTGATTCTAAAAACTCCTCTGTCAGAAAGTAGCTTCCTTGAGTTTTCAAGTACTGTCATCAGTGGAACAGTTGTCCTTTAAATGTGTGTGTGTGTGTGTGTACACATGCATATGTTCATATGCCTGCATGTTTGTGTGCACATACACATACCTGTTTTTGCAAATGAGAATCCGTCATCCTATTTGCTATGATTAAAGAGATTTAGGGACATAGAGGGAAATTTTATGACAAAATAAAAATAGAATGTCGCATGCATGCATACACACACACACACACACACACACACACACACACACACACACACACACACACACACACACACACACACACACACACACTCATGCACACATGCACAGAGGGTATAGTCCATCCATGTCTGATTTCCTTCTAAAAAAAAAAACCCAAACAATCTGTGTTTATATCATATTGCTTGATTTTTTTCTTGGTTCCTTTTTGACTCACTTGTGTCAACAAAGTGAGTCTATGTTATAACCTGATGTTTGGTTGTCTGTGTGTCTGTGTCTGTGTTTATGTCTGTGTCTGTGGTCAACTTTAACATTGCCATTTTATTTGGAAATACTTTGTCTGTCAATACCAAATTTGGCTGAAACATAGTAGAAAAAAATCTTCACAGTTATACCAATAATAGCTTGTAAGTCTCCCAAATTAAGTTGTATTTCGAGATCAAGAACGGTTTATTTATGATGAGGCTGGTTCTGGAATCTGAAAACGCCATTACCTTGTCCCAGTAGCCAGAACGCTTGAAAAGGAGATGCCATGACCTCATTTTTCTTGTTAGCAGTTACAAGAAAAGAAATACAAATTCCAGACAGAACACGTACAGTTACATTAACTACACCATCGACGTGTTTACTGCATGTGAATATTCTAAAGTGGAAACTGAATTGACTTGAATTAACATAAAAGAAAAACTGAATCAAGCGTTTCTTCGGTCACTGAGCCTGATAGTGGGACTGGTTTGTGCAGATCTATAGATGTTGCAGTGTGCCTGAGGTGATGTCAACGTCTCCTTTACGGCCGAATTAAAAGAATTTCTTAAATAATGGAGATGTGTCAAGAAAACATGATTTAAATGGTGTTATTACCTCAGATATAATAATAGTCTGATCACGCTGAAAAAGGCCCATAGCTTTAAACATTAGATTTGTTCGAATGACATCAGCGGCAGCATAGCATTGGGGATTAGACTACTTATTTCTGAACAAAACATCCCTGGTACATCCCACCAGCAGGCAGTTGTTCTTGGGGTTTTTTATTCCTTTTTTTTTAAGCTTATTAATATATAATACAAGACCAAATTCAACAATTTCTCTCTCTCTCTCTCTTTCTCTCTCTCTTTTCATTCTCTGCATAGGCGGATAGTAGTTTGCACAGGACAGGAATCGGACTACATGCTGGAGTCTGCACTAGTGGGTCACGGTAAGTATGTTAGATAAACGTAATTTCAGGAAAAAAATTTCCTGTTCCTTTGCTGGATACAGCATGTGTCACAAGTGAGTCTTGAAGGCCTTGCCTCTCTTGTTTTCTTTTTTCTTTGCTTTACCATGTTCACTCGTACATTGACAGAACATTTTATGAAGCTCGAGAATTTCCACTTTCTTGTTTACTTGGCTTTGCCATGTTCATACTTATATTGGAACATCTTCAATCTGTGAATATGGAGAATTTCAGCAGAGTTTTTTGTGTGTCTGTTTGGTGGTTGTTGTTTATGGTTGGTGTTGTTGTTGTTTTTTTTTTGTTTTTTTTTTGCTGTTTTTGTGTGCTTTATCATGTTGATGCTTACAATTCCCACGCTGCCCTGTGTGAAGCTGGAGAAGTTCCATTCGGCCCTGGAGAGCCACAAGGTGGTGGTGGTGCCCTCGGTGAGCTTTGCCGACGAGCCCAAGTGCCCTCCCCTGCTGGGCGTCACCTCCTTCCTGCACTGCTTCTCCTCCCGCAGCCACTCCGCCCTGGGGGCTGAGGACAGCGGCCCCCTCAGCAAGGCTGCACCCCCTGCCATCTGTGTCAGCAAGGAGGTCACTGAGGAGCGCAGGCACGCTCTGGGTAAGGTTGTGTGTGTGGGTGGGTGGGTGTTGGTGTGGAAGGGGTGTCGTTTTGTGTGTGTGTGTATGTGTGGTGAGGGTTTGTGTGTGTGTGTGTGTGTTTGTGTGTGTGTGTGTGTGTGTGTGGTGTGGAAGGGGTGTCGTTTTGTGTGTGTTTGTATGTGTGGTGAGGGTTTGTGTGTGTGTGTGTGTTTGTGTGTGTGTGCGTGTGTGGTAGGGGTATGTGTGTGTGTGTGTGTGTGTGTGTTAGGGGTATGTGTGTGTGTGTAGGTGTGTGGGTTGTGTGTGTGTGTGTGTGTGTGTGTGTTGACTTTATACCAGCTGCTTTATCACTGTAGGTTTGTGTAGTTTGTGAATTTATTTTTTATTTTGAAATTGGTGGCTGTTTTCTTGACAATGAAATGACATACACTTGGACATTCTTCTTCATACTGCTGGATCCATAAAGTGAAAAGAAAACAACGTATTTGTTATGTGAAACAAAATATCTGTTCCAGAATGATGACAAAGTCTAGACGACATGAGAAAACGTTGGTGTTGGAAGCAGATGTACTTGTACTATGCTCTTTGTGATTCTTTTTTTTTTCTACAGCTCACCTGCTGTTCCATGCCTGTATAAATGGCAAGTGTAAAGCAGAAGAAATCAGTGTTGTGCTGCAGAAAAGTAATATTGCTCCTGATCAGCTCATGGTAAGAGTGTTGTCCATTTGATGATTTTTTTTTTTTCTTTTTTAAGAAATTCCTTTTTTCTTTGGATGGGCTGGGGAGAAGAAGGGAGGTGGGTGCATGTTGTTATTCTGTAAGTATGACTTGTTGTTCATCTGTGTAAAGGTGGGATTTTAAAAATTGGTTTAAAGTTTACAGGAACATGAAACATGAAAGACACAAACTCATTGAAATACTGTTCTAAAGCAGTGTAACATCACTCACAACACACACACACACTTCTCCCACGTCACCCTCCACACACACCCGCACATGCACAAAGATGTCAGGGGGTGGGGGAGGGGATGGGGGGGGGGGAGATCAATGGATTAAATGAAATATTGTTTGAGCAAATATGTTTTAAGATTAGATTTGAAAGATGTAACAGTGGACCAGTGTCTGATGTTTTGTGAAAGAGATTCCCAGAACCAAGCACAGTAGTATGCAAAAGAATAATTGTAGGGTTTCAAGGTCTGTTCAGCTTAACCTGAGAATAGAACAGAATATGTCTTTTATTACCAAGTGTACCGGGTCACCAGAATGTTGGGAGGAAGAGGTGGGGGAGTGGGGGTAGTACATGCGAAAAGTACAAATATATCAGGAATTTATATATCTATATGTACACATTCAAGTGCATATGCTCACACACTCATGCATGCACACACACACACACAGTACACACACAGAACACACACTGATGTGTACGCAAGCAGATATGTATCACTGATCAGACTGATGTGTGGAGCTTGAGTCTTTGCTGTTCCTTGAAAGTTGCACAACTTTTTGAATGAAGAAATGTACACAGTCGTGGTGGTCATTGCTGGTTTCACAAAAGCCCGATGACTGTGTGTGTTCAGAAACTGCTGCTGCTCCACTGCCTGTCGATGGAGTACCTGGGCCCCAACGCCATCCCCAGCCTGAAGGCTCTGGTCAGGACCATCACCGCCATGACCGGTGGGTGTGCGGCGCAGGGCTTGTGGCTCTGTGCTCTGTCTTTGTGCACCTGTGCACAGTTAGAGCGCACGTGTTTGGCGTAGTAAGGTCTGTTCATTTGTCTGCACATTGTATACTTTAGATGGTCAGTTAACATGGTAATTAACCTTTTTTTTGTACCGGAGACTATTTGCAGACGTGCGCTGCCCAGCCGTGCGATCCCTCACCCCCCAGTTTCAGTTTGTGTCAACGCGTTCAGCTCTGGGGAGTTTACAGCCTCAGTGGGCGTTCATGCCTTATTTATTGTGGGAAAACCCCTAGAAAATAGACTGTGTTTCCTCCAAATTATGTGTGGACGCATATGGAAATACTTCAGAACTTAGTTCCCGTTCCTAACGGTTTATGCACATGTAGGAATGTGAAAATCGTTCTGATCAGACAAATGTTGATACCAGAGCAGTGCTGGGGTGCATGGCTCTATGAGATAAGTAGTAATCTGTTGGTAGACAGGTCTGAAACTGTCATGGTAGTTTTCCTTCTTACAAATGAAATCTGATGATTAAGGATTAAGTCTGACTGTTCTCTGGCATTACTGACGACGCTAGCCTGTGCCAGACCTTTATAGCACTTATAGCATGCCTTTCCCTTCGTGTGCATCTCTCCAGCCCACGCTGTCACTGCACTGTGAGGTGGCCACACAGTATTTTGTGGGGTTTATCTTGGTTCAAAATTTGAAATCAATATTGCTGAGTGTAATTATTTACATCTAGTCATTGCTTAATGTGTTGTCAAATCTGGTAGAAATGCTGTTGCCAGTACTCAGATTGTGAGTATTGTTAAAATGTTATATTTGAGGTATTTGTAACTTATGTGTGATGGGTTTCACCAAGCCAGTGAAGATGCCTTACACATGCGCAAGTCTTTCTAATACTGCACTGGGCATTGGTGAGTGTGTAAAAGATACTGATACATTTGGGAAAGAAAGGTGTTCATGTGTGTGTGTGTGTGTGTGAAGCTGAACAGAGGGAAGAAGATAGGGGAGAGTATATGGGAAGTGAGTCACAGAGAGAGAGAGAGCGAGTGGAGACCCAGCCACTCAGTAAATATCACTCATTTTGGTTAAGCTGGAAGATGGCAGATGTGATTCTTCTTTTTCCAAAGTGCACAGTTCCAAACACAGAAGACAGTGATAAGGTCCGATACTGGTCAAGAGATGTGAACTCATGTTAATTCCTCACCCTCCATCTACCATGGACCTCAGTGATAATGTGTTGACAGACACATCAGAAGTGCTGGTGGACGGGAACCGCACCTCACCATGGTGGCAGCGTGTGCGTGACGCCAGCAGTCAGTCCCAGCAGAACTGTGCCGCCTACATCACGGCACTGGTGTGTCGCAAGGTGGCCGCCGACTTCATCGTCAGTCAGACAGAGGCCAAGGTGGGTGGGTGGGTTTCCTTGCGTCTGGAGCAGGGCTGCAATGTGTTGGCAACGGGTTTTTCTTTCTTTTTCTCTGTGTGTGTGGACATGGTGTTTCATTGTCATGACCATGTCAAAACAGGTGACATACAGCACAGGAAGGGAGGGAGGTTGGGATAGAGGGAGAGGAGGAATGAAGGGGGGTGGAGCAAGACCGCTGGTGGGAACAGTGGTTGTTCTGGTGGGTAACAGAGTAGGGGAAGAATAAGTGAAAGTAAAGAGCAGTTATTTTTTTGGTGTATTTGATTTCTAAAGCGTAGTACAGAAACGAGAAATGACAACAAAAAACAACCACCAAAACAACAAAAACATAACAAAAGAATGTGTTAAGTTGATGATGATAAGAAATCAGTAATTTGTGGCGATTGAAACTTGGTAAGAAAACCACACAGATGCAGGTGCACAGACTCATACACAAACACAAACACACACATGCTCACACACACACACACACACACACACACCACACCACACCACACCACACCACACCACACCAATCCACACAACCACATAATCTCACTCAAACCCACCACACACCACCTAACACAGAAATCCTTTCCCCAGGATCCGGACGCTGACACAGCCTCTGACAAAGAAGATGACGACGAGGACAAGGACAAAACAGATGACGGGGACACGGAGAAGGACAACGACACCACCACCACCACCACCAGCGGAGGAGGAGGGGCAAGGGGAGGAGGGAGCCCGGCGGTCGACCTGTCGAGCTGGGAGAAAGTGTCGGTGGACTTGACCCACTGGGAGCTGCTGCTGAAACAGCTGGAGGACACGCTGGCCCTCAGCACCCTCCTCCACCTCCACGTGCCCTCCCCCACCACCACCACCACCTCTGTTGCCACCACCACCACCACCACCAACAACAACGACAATGGCGACAACGCTGATGCTGTTCGGCAGCAGCCGGCAGCAGACCGAGGGGAGGCGGACAGCAGCAGCAAAGAGGCTGTCAAAGTGTCTGTGTCCAAACTGCTGGACGGGGGGAAAGGTGTGAGGAGGATTTTTTTCGGTTGTTGTCTTTTTGATTTTCATTACTAAGGTACCTTTTTGAAAATATTTGCCTAAATACAATTACTTTGAAAAGAGTTTCAACCCTGAAAACGGATTATGACTGCCTGTATGGTGGGGTGAAAACGGTCGTACACGTAAAAGCCTACTCCTGTATGTACGAGTGAATGTACGAGTTGCAGCCCATGAACAAAGAAGAAGAAAAGAGTTTGAGATTCACTGAAAAGACAGTTATTGTATGATTCATATTATTCAGAACAATCAAGAGTAAACTTGAACAGAATAAGTTCGGCAAGGAAAAGACTTTGTATTGTATAACATATCTGAAAAGTTTTTTTTTTTTTATGTATATGCGTCACATTGTCTCGTGGCGTGTATGTTTTATTTTATTTCTCTTCTTCAGTGTCTCTACTTGTCCAGACTCCTTGACAGGCAGGGAAAGTTCAAAGGAGATGTCTTTTTTCTTTTTCTTTTTTTCTTGTTCAGTTTCAGTTACAAGGACTCGTCCATATAGGCCACTCCACACCTTGCTTAAAAAAAAAAAGTTTACATACAGAAGGAATGAAGAGCACACATTACAGCAGATTGTTTTGTTCTTGAAAGGGAATGTGTTGGGTTTGCTTTCCTTTCAGGTTGCAGTTTTAAAGGCAATAGGCATGTGTGCAGTGGAATTTGATGGGACTGAAAATAATGATTGAGTGTAGTTTTGTTTTGCTAAGTGCCACCATGTTTGTCACTGTGTTCACATTTCACATGTAGTGCAGAATGGGTGCACTCCTCTCTTTTTTGGCTGTTGTCATACTTTTCTAGATAAAATGTGCACACACACACACACAGACACACACACACACACACACACACAGAGAAACACATACGCATACACACACACACACACACACACACACTCTCTCTCTCTCTCTCTCACATACATACACAAACACACATACACACACAGACACACACGCACACACAAATAATAAAAACCACTGTCTTGGAAAATAAAAAAATAAAAGAAAGATTTCAAAACATACTGGATTAACTGATGTCACTGACATCTTGATATGTCAGAAAAACATTCTTACTTTTCGTAACAAAGTGGAGTCTGCTCAGTACACGTTTCAGGGCACAAGAAACGCATTGAAGACCTATACGAGCATTGGCTGGGAATGCAAAAATCGGCTTGTGTAAATCAGGCTCTTTGACAATCCCTGCTTGGGTTAACTGGACTATGGTTCCGTGCACTGTCGAGCATTGAGAAAAATAGATTTACCTTTCACAGCAGAGCTCCATGGTCATCATCGCCACTTGGTTACAGCACTGGATTTTCAGTCTGAGGGTCCTGGCTCTGAATTCCAGCTGCATCTTGTAGGGTTAAGTTTGGAGGTTTTCCTGATCTCCCTGTCAACAGATGTGCAGACCTGCTAGTGTCTAACCTGCATGTACACGTGCAGAGCTTGTCAGGTCAGGTCATTAGATCTGCTACTGGTAACCTGTAATCTAGTACAACCTGTTCAGGGTCGGGTTGCCGGCGACTAAACCGGCACTCCCACTGCTCCCTTCCGGGACGGGTGAGGCGGGTGGCTAGACACCCTTATGGATAGATTCTTGAGCATCCTCCCCCCCACCCCACCACCACCCTCCACCCATCCCCCAGCTGGATGACAACGATGGTCATCATCGATCTCGATGGACACACCACCACACGTGCAGAACATCAAATACTCATGTTGAAGATCCTGTGATCCATGTCAGGGTCCAGTGAGTTATGGAAATGTTAACATATCCAACGTGCATGCCCCCGAAAATGAAGTATGGCTACATGAATGGCGGGCTAAAAACAGCCATGCACTTAACAGCCTTCTTGAAGACACCAGTGGACAAGGGAGTTATACCCCATGAATGAGTAAAAAGACAACAACAAGAAACCAACAAAACAAACAAAAAATAAACAAAACATTGAAAGGCAAAAACAAAACAGAGCTTGACGCGGTCCTGACTGTCCCCACACAGGTTCCATCTCTGAGGTGGTGGCGCGCTTTGTGGCCAGTCGATGCCTGGGCCCCCAGTCACTGTACAAGCTTCCTGCAGAGGGTGAAGGTCAGAGCCAGGGTCAGGAGGGGTCAGTTCTCTCGGAGGAGGGGGAGCAAGCGGTCCTCAGCATGAGCAAGTTGGAGAGACTGCAATGTAGGTGTTTCAGTTTGTTTCAACTGTTTGAAAAGTGAAACTTTTTATTTTGTTTTGTTTTATCTTATTTTATTTTATTTTATTTCATACATATCATGTTTTTGTGATACTGTGGATAGTGTGATGTATGATAGTGCGGTGTGTGATACTGTGGACAGTGTGATATGTGATACTGTGTGATACTGTGGACAGTGTGATGTGTGATACTGTGGACAGTGTGATGTGTAGTACTGTGGACAGTGTGATGTGTAGTACTGTGTGATACTGTGGACAGTGTGATACTGTGGACAGTGTGATGTGTGATATTGTGTGATACTGTGGACAGTGTGATGTGTGAGTGATACTGTGGACAGTGTGATGTGGACAGTGTGATGTGTGATACTGTGGACAGTGTGATGTGTGATACTGTGGACAGTGTGATGTGTGAGTGATACTGTGGACAGTGTGATGTGTGAGTGATACTGTGGACAGTGTGATGTGTGAGTGATACTGTGGACAGTGTGATGTGTGATACTGTGGACAGTGTGATGTGTGAGTGATACTGTGGACAGTGTGATGTGAGTGATACTGTGGACAGTGTGATGTGGACAGTGTGATGTGTGATACTGTGGACAGAGTTGTATTTGAAAGCTATCCTGATGTGTGATATTGACGTTACACTTAAAGGGTTGTGTTTGAAAGCTATCCTGATGTGTGATACTGATGTTACACGTAAAGGGCTTTGTTTGAAAGCTATCCTGATGTGTGATACTGACGTTACACGTAAAGGGCTTTGTTTGAAAGCTATCCTGATGTGTGATACTGACATTACACGTAAACAGTTGTGTTTGAAAGCTATCCTGATGTGTGATACTGACATTACACGTAAACAGTTGTGTTTGAAAGCTATCCTGATGTGTCGTACTGACATTACACGTAAACAGTTGTGTTTTAAAGCTATCCTGATGTGTGATACTGACGTTACACTTAAAGGGTTGTGTTTGAAAGCTATCCTGATGTGTGATACTGATGTTACACATAAAGGGCTTTGTTTGAAAGGTATCCTGATGTGTGATGCTGACGTTACACGTAAAGGGCTTTGTTTGAAAGCTATCCTGGAGGACCTACGGGTGCGGTTCCCCAACAGCCTGGACAATGACATCCTGATCTCCAACTGTGGCTGGGAGTACGCTGTGCTGTGGAACAAGGACCCTGAGGTACACTGCTCACAGAGAGAGAGAGAGAGACGCTTCAGACGCTTCAGACATTATTTATTGACATTGGCCTATCTACAGCCCTTATGTCAAGGGGACAATTCTCAATTGCAGCATCGTGTATTGAACGAAAAAAAACAAAAAACCAAAACAAACTATGAACAGTAAATAAATCAATTCTTGTCAATAAGCTTTTCTGGAACAAGGTGAATTAATTGTTAATAGATGCATGTGCCCAATACAAGCACACATACATCATCTTCAACCACACTATCATCTCTGTCATCAACCTCTACTATTTAGCCTGACAACCACAACAAATATTATAAACTGTTCATATTCAACTTGACCATCAAGTGCATACAAATGCAATATATTATTCATAGATATAAATACTACATATTCTAACCAATTTTCTTTTTCCGGATGTTAATAGCCTCTGCAACATACCTGGCGAGCGAAATTAGAACTGAGAGAGAGAGAGAGAGAGAATGGATGAATGAAACCAGCACCTGATATAAAAGCTAACATGATGGGTGCAACATCTCAGTGGTTCAAACATTGGACTTTTGATCTTAGGGTTTTGGGTTTGAATCCTGGTCTTGGCACATGGTAGGTCTTTAAAGGGTGGAGGCTTTTCCAGTCTCGCAGGTCAACAGATGTGCAGACCTCTTAGTGCCTGAACCTCCTTTGTGTGTTGTATCTGTATGCAGAAGGTCAGATATATGTTAAAGATGACATAATCCATGTCAGCGTTTGGTGGGTTATGGAAACAAGAACATACCCAGCATGCACGTCCCCCCGAAAACAGCGTCTGACTGTCTTCGTCGCGGGGTCAATAACAAAACGGTTATACAGGTAAAATGTTACATCTCTGTATGAGTGTGTATGTGTGTGTGACTGAACCTGATTGAATGACACAGGAAACAAATGATGAGCACCCAATGGCAGCCGTCAGTCGGCTCTACCCAGGTAGGCAGACTGTTATGTAAATGACCCCACGTTTGTGAAGCACTTAGAGCTTGGTCTCCGACCGAGGATAGGCGCTATATAAGTATCCATATCATTATCATTACTATATTACAAGTGCCATGAGTTCCCTGTCTGGGAGGTGTGAACGTCAGTCTGCATTTCTGTTATTATGGTTGTCATTATGAAACAGACAGTGACTGAACACATGGCTGGTGTGTGATTGTCAATCTGCATTACCGTTATTATTATGATTGTCATTATGAAACAGACAGTGACTGAACACATGGCTGGTGTGTGATTGTCAATCTGCATTACCGTTATATATGGCTGGTGTGTGATTGTCAATCTGCATTACCGTTATTATTATGATTATCATTATGAAACAGACAGTGACTGAACACATGGCTGGTGTGTGATTGTCAATCTGCATTACCGTTATTATTATGATTATCATTATGAAACAGACAGTGACTGAACACATGGCTGGTGTGTGAGCAGGAGGTGCACCATCTGAAGTCCTCTGTGGAATACCTGAAGCTGGTACAGAACGCTGTTCTCAGGCAAGGTGAGTGCTGATGGCGGCAACAGGGGGGGTGGATACTTTTGTGTGAGGGTCAGTGCATGTGTGAGTGTGTGTGTTTGTGTGTGGTTGGGTGGGTGGTGATAGCCTTGAGATGGCCTCAGTGGACGGCAATGACAATGGTGATTTGATTTGATTTGTGTGTGTGGGGGGGAGGGTGGTTTGGTATATGGTGTATGTGTGTGGTGGGATAGTGTGTGTTTATGCATGTGTGTGTGTGAGAATGTGTATGTTTGTGTGTGATTGCATGTGTGTGAGAGAGTGTGCAAGTGTATCTGTGTGTGGGCGTGCATGCATGTCACAGCATGTGTGTGTGTGTGTGTGTGACAGTGTGCTTGTGTGTGGGAGAGATGTGGGAGAGTGTGTATGAGGTGTACCAGTGCATATCTACATATTTGTATATGTATGTGTGTGGGTTAAATCTTGGCAATACTGATTACATGGATGCAAGTGTATTTTAAAAGGCAGGGATTACCGATTGATAGCTCTGTGTATGTTTGTGTGTATGTACTGTGGTTTATGTCTGATGTGATATTGTAAAGTGCTTTGTGATGTTAGAAAGCACAATATATATTTTTTTAATAAAGGTATCATCATTATTATTACTATTATTTGAACAGTGTTTGCACACTTCAGTTTATAAAAAGTTGAAGACCGTTGGTACGTACATGTTTTATATGATTGTGCTGTATCATCATTATTATTACTATTACTTGAACAGTGTTTGCACACTTCGGTTCATAAAAACAGTTGAAGACTGTTGATACGTACATGTTTTATATGACTGTGCTGTATCATCATTATTATTACTATTATTTGAACAGTGTTTGCACACTTCAGTTTATAAAAACAGTTGAAGACTGTTGATACGTACATGTTTTATATGACTGACTGTGCAGGTGTGTCCAGCATGCTGTGGCACATGTTTGTCACCAAGAGAATGTCCGCTGCTGCCCAGCTGATGGAAAAGGTACACTGTGAGAATAGTGGTGCACACACAGCAGTAATAGTTGTTCACATAGTTGTACAAACACCCTGATTGTGAGTCCAGATTTTAGGCTCGCCATTGACGGGCGCAATAGCCGAATGGTTAAAGCGTTGGACCCTCAGTCTGAGGGTCCCGGGTTCGAATCACGGTGAGGGTGCCTGGTGGGTAAAGGGTGGAGATTTTTACGATCTCCCAGGTCAGCATATGTGCAGACCTGCCAGTGCCTGAACCCCCTTCGTGTGTATACGCAAGCAGATCAAATACGCACGTTAAAGTTCCTGTAATCCATGTCAGCGTTCGGTGGGTTATGGAAACAAGAACATACCCAGCATGCACACCCCCGAAAGCGGAGTATGGCTGCCTACATGGCAGGTTAAAAACAGTCATACACGTAAAAGCCCACTCGCGTATATACGAGTGAATGTGGGAGTTGCAGCCCACGAACGCAGAAGAAGAAGAAGGCTCGCCATTTGAGTGGTCTCTCTTCATCACCTGTCGATTTGATGGAACATTCCCATACATGTATGATAACCTGTCATGCCTGACCATGACCATCAGAACAGCAGAGAAGGCAACCGCTGTCATGATTGTCTGGGCTAGCAGTTGATTGAAATGGAGAGTGTCTTGCCCAAGTTAAGAGGGTGCTCTACAGGCATGCACAGGGGAGGTAATGTACTCGGGGAGGTAACTAGCCACATCTATTTTTGTTTTCTTCCCATCAGCAGGGTAGTTGTTTGCACAGGACAGGGAATCAGACCTCTGCTGGTGTCTGCACCAGTGGGTCATGGTAAGTCTGTTAGATTAAATGCGTTTTTTTTGGGGGGGGGGAAATCCTGCAGTCTTGCCTCCTAGTTTCAGACTCTCACAGTCCTTCAGAAAATAATAGAAATTCGAAAGGACAAGTCTTTTTTTGTACACATTGTAAATTGATCTCAGTTTGGCCTTTGTCTGGTAACTTCTAAAAGGCATTTCGTCAAAACATTTGGCCTGTCCAGTGTTGCTTGTTACAATTTGTATTCCAAATAACTGTGATGTTTAGAGTTATATTTTCCTGGAACAATGCAGCTTTTTGGAGATTCGTTCATTAAATATAAACAAACAACAAACCAAAAATGAAGAGTTTTCAAGTCATTTTATCTAAGGGGTGGTAAAATGCCACAAAATTAGCAGCCATGAAATGGGAAAATGGTGGGATGAATCTTCCATCAGCACTCGCTATATTTCTCCTCTGTGGTTCAGGTGCCAGTTGCATTGCTTTGTTCTAACTTTTTGACAGTTACACATGACTAAACGCCTACATTGACCGAACTGCGCCATTGGTCAGTTCATACTACACACAGTTAGTAACGGGTTACGACCATACTAGGCTCTTCAGTCCGAGCAATGCAACTGGCTCCAGGACTTTAAAAATGTATTTGATTATGACTTTAAAAAAAAAATTTTAAACGACTGAATTACTTACAAGAATTCTGTTAAATGTCTTTGGTGATTTCTTACTTTTAAGTTTGATTTTGTTGATTATTTGAAACATTTCATTTTTGTTGCAGGTTGGCAAGGCTCCAAAAGACAGATTGTGTCGAAAGGTGGGTCCATTTCCTTTTGACCTTTCTTTTTTCTTTTAGAACATATGTTAGGGCAAGAGTTTTATGGCAGATTATTGTTTTGTCTGTGCATTTATGTTTGTGTGTGTGTGCATGTTTATATTCATGTGTGTGTGTATGTGTGCGTGCATGTGTGTAAGTGTGTGTGTGAGAATTTCATATGATCCACTCATGAAGTATCAGATTTTTTTTTCCATTATCAGTTTCATTTCCCCCGTCTCTTCTATCTGTGCGTCCCTCCCTGTGCCTTCCCCTTCGCAAGCTGTGCCTCTGTTGTGTAGTTTTCTCATTCTTTCTCTTCTCTCTATTCTCTTTTCTTTCTCTTCTCTCTATTCTCTTTTCTTTCTCTTCTCTCTCTTCACTCTTTCTCTTCTCTCTCTTCTCTTTTCTTTCTCTTCTCTCTAGTCACTTTTCTTTCCCTTCTCTCTAGTCACTTTTCTTTCCCTTCTCTCTCTTCACTATACTTTCTCTTCTCTCTCTTCACTATACTTTCTCTTCTCTCTCTTCACTATACTTTCTCTTCTCTCTCTAGTCACTTTTCTTTCCCTTCTCTCTAGTCACTTTTCTTTCCCTTCTCTCTAGTCACTTTTCTTTCCCTTCTCTCTCTTCACTATACTTTCTCTTCTCTCTCTTCACTATACTTTCTCTTCTCTCTCTAGTCACTTTTCTTTCCCTTCTCTCTAGTCACTTTTCTTTCCCTTCTCTCTAGTCACTTTTCTTTCCCTTCTCTCTCTTCACTATACTTTCTCTTCTCTCTCTTCACTATACTTTCTCTTCTCTCTCTTCACTATACTTTCTCTTCTCTCTCTAGTCACTTTTCTTTCCCTTCTCTCTAGTCACTTTTCTTTCCCTTCTCTCTCTTCACTATACTTTCTCTTCTCTCTCTTCACTATACTTTCTCTTCTCTCTCTTCACTATACTTTCTCTTCTCTCTTCACTATACTTTCTCTTCTCTCTCTTCACTATACTTTCTCTTCTCTCTCTTCACTATACTTTCTCTTCTCTCTCTAGTCACTTTTCTTTCCCTTCTCTCTAGTCACTTTTCTTTCCCTTCTCTCTATTCTTTCTCTTCTCTCTCTCTCTTCACTATACTTTCCCTTCTCTCTCTATTCACTTTTCTGTCTCTTCTCTCTCTATTCACTTTTCTTTCTCTTCTCTCTCTCTTCACTATACTTTCTCTTCTCTCTATTCACTTTTCTTTCTCTTCTCTCTCTATTCACTTTTCTTTCTCTTCTCTCTATTCACTTTTCTTTCTCTTCTCTCTCTATTCACTTTACTTTCTCTTCTCTCTCTATTCACTTTTCTTTCTCTTCTCTCTATTCACTTTTCTTTCTCTTCTCTCTATTCACTTTTCTTTCTCTTCTCTCTATTCACTTTACTTTCTCTTCTCTCTCTATTCACTTTTCTTTCTCTTCTCTCTATTCACTTTACTTTCTCTTCTCTCTATTCACTTTTCTTTCTCTTCTCTCTCTATTCACTTTTCTTTCTCTTCTCTCTCTATTCACTTTTCTTTCTCTTCTCTCTCTATTCACTTTTCTTTCTCTTCTCTCTCTATTCACTTTTCTTTCTCTTCTCTCTATTCACTTTTCTTTCTCTTCTCTCTCTATTCACTTTTCTTTCTCTTCTCTCTATTCTTTCTCTTCTCTCTCTATTCACTTTTCTTTCTCTTCTCTCTATTCACTTTTCTTTCTCTTCTCTCTCTATTCACTTTTCTTTCTCTTCTCTCTATTCACTTTTCTTTCTCTTCTCTCTCTATTCACTTTTCTTTCTCTTCTCTCTCTATTCACTCTTTCTCTTCTCTCTAGTCACATTTCTTTCTGTTCTCTCTCTAGTCACATTTCTTTCTCTTCTCTCTCTATTCACTTTTCTTTCTCTTCTCTCTATTCACTTTTCTTTCTCTTCTCTCTCTATTCACTTTTCTTTCTCTTCTCTCTCTATTCACTTTCTTTCTCTCTCTCTATTCACTTTTCTTTCTCTTCTCTCTCTATTCACTTTTCTTTCTCTAGTCACTTTTCTTTCTCTTGCTTGATTTCTTTTGTGTGCACTATCATCCAGTCTGCCGGCCACTCCAGTTTAGAATTTGAGTGAATCTATAATCGATCTCGGTGACTCAAGACGCATTTATTTTGTCAAGCATTCCCTTCGTTGGGTTGTTGTTTATGTATGTGCGTACAGATGACTGTTTATGACCGTGGTATTAGTGTGGAGTGCAGGAAATGTGTGAATGGAGTATGAGCAGCAAAATGGGTTGCTTAACGAAAGATTGTGCGCAGTATGAAATCTGTACCTCCTCCTCCTCCTCCTCCCCCCACTCAGCCCACACCCTTTGTACTCCAGTTGCCCCCCTTTCTGTCTCTGCCTGTCTGGACTGTACACACATCCACATCTGTGCTGAGGAAACTGTGAATGGACATTAAGAAGTGTGAATGAAATCTTCAAGATTTCATTTTTGTAAAAAAAAATGCGACATGAATACTGTTGGTGATGAATTTCATTTTATCATGGGGTGTCCAAACATTTTTGATATTTATGAAAGAGTGTTGCCAGATGAATATTTGTGTGCAAAGTCTGTATTCTTACATTGTGAATGACTTTCTTCAGGCAGGTGGGTTCTGTTGAGGCTGAGGAAATTCATTCAGACTTGCAGTGTTGCATAGGACACTTTCACTGAGGATGAAGGAATCTTCTTCTTCTGCGTTCGTGGGCTGCAACTCCCACGTTCACTCGTATGCACACGAGTGGGCTTTTACGTGTATGACCGTTTTTACCCCGCCATGTAGGCAGCCATACTCCGTTTTCGGGGGTGTGCATGCTGGGTATGTTCTTGTTTCCATAACCCACCGAACGCTGACATGGATTACAGGATCTTTAACATGCGTATTTGATCTTCTGCTTGCATATACACACGAAGGGGGTTCAGGCACTAGCAGGTCTGCACATATGTTGACCTGGGAGATCGTAAAAATCTCCACCCTTTACCCACCAGGCGCCATCACCGTGATTCGAACCCGGGACCCTCAGATTGACAGTCCAACGCTTGAACCACTCGGCTGTTGTGCCCGTCAGATGAAGGAATGTTAACCCATATTCAACCTTAACTGATGCAAACGCTATGATGATTCTCTAGTTGTGTTCTTGATTAGGTTGTTTTCTGAAGCCTTCTCATGCTCCTAAATGTGTCCAAGGTGAAATCAGATCTTGGAATGTTGCACAGGAGACCAGCATGAGTGACAAAAGCTTGACGACGTTTTTGGGGTTGACGGAAGAGCTGCTGAATATCATCATGGAGGTGAGTGAGGGGACTGGGGGTGGTGGGAACGTTAATCCGCCCACAGTGTGTTGAAAGGGACACCAGCGACAGCGATGAATTTAGGAACTTGATGTGTACCCTGAGTGATCACACTCTTTCCACCTCACCCCCCACCCAACATAGATGTGAGATGTGGGCAATACAAAGATTTCTCTCCTTAAAAAAAAAAAAAAAAGATCTATAATTATGCACACATATTGTATGTTGCCCTACTGGGGCAGACTCTGACAAGGGTCTGATTCCTGTCCTGTGCAAAATACTATTCCGTTAAAGTGGATGAATGGAAGGTAGCTGCATCTAGTAGCCTCCCTTGGTATATCACCTAGCCACCTCCAGTATATTACCTCCCTTCTGTTTATAAATGCATTTGACATATCACTGGGGTTTTTTTCTCTCTCCTCACCCTCACTGCTTACTGTAGTGGAGCGTTAGTTTCTCTTTTCTAGAGCTTTCCTTGATTATTTTTCTGGCATAGGTGTTTTTTTTTGTGTTTTTTTTAATTCTCTCACCTGTATTTTGTTTGATGAATGGGTTCCTGGCCGTAGATTGTAGATTGTTCTATGATACTGATGACAGTTGCTGCCCATGGGTTTTCATGTTCCTTTGAAAAAAATCTTTGGCATTTCATTTATCTCATTCCATACACATTATCTAAAAGTAAAGCTGTGGTTATGATCAGTTACAAATAATATGCTTGTCAGTTATGTTCACAAATCCAGACTCCTGCTGATGGTATAAAGACTGATGCTAGACATTAGTAATTCCTCTTGACTGATCAGTTGGGTTTTTTTTTTTAAAGACATGTTATTGTTGTTTATATTTGCATAATTCATTGCATCATTTCTGCTGACATGATGTTTATGGTAAAAGGCCATGGTTTATAAAGAACTTGAAAAAAACAACAACACAATCTCACACATGCATGCACACAGTCATGCATGCATGCACACATGTGTGCGCACACTCGCGCATACACACACAGAGATGCATATAGCTACATGTGTTTTAGATAAATACTTGTACACTTGAAGACAATCCAGCATGTTATCAGTGCATGTTTTCAAGGAATATTGATTCAGTTACAAAATACACATGATTGGAAAATAACTGATGGAGCTGAAGAGCCTGAAAAGTACAAAAAGAGAATGGGAATATTAATTAACTCTTCTCAGCCTTGCTCATGATAAAGAGAGAAAGAGTTGGGGAAGTGAGTTTTGGGGGTTTGAGGGGCTTGCGGAGAGTGTCTGGAGAGAAAGTTTTAATTTTGGGATACATTTTGAAAAGCTGCAATTAAAGTATTTTAATTGGGACATGTCTTTTTTTTCAATTAAAGTATTTTAATTGGAACATGTCTTTTTTTTAAGCCACAGTTACAATAATGAGATCAGTTTCAAAGAGCCATGATTATAGTAGTGAAATTGATTTTAATGAGCTGCCAACATAATAATGCAATCTATTTTTTAGAGGTACAGTTACAGTAATGAGAAACATTTTGAACAAGATTCATTTCAAAAAGCTACAGTGACAATAAAGAGATACATTTTTAAGTGCTGTGATGGAATGAATTTTAAAGAGCTGTAATTACAGTAAAGAGGTACAGTTTAAAGAACCACAATTACAATAATGCAATAATAATGAGGTACATTTTTATGAGCTGGAGTTATGTTAATGAGGTAACTTCTAGAAAGCTATAATTACAACACTGAGACAAATAAATTTTAAAGAGCAACAGTTACGACAGTGATATGAGTTTCTAAGAACTACAATTACAATAATGAGATACATCTTTAAAAAGCTACAGTGACAATAAAGAGATACATTTTTTTCGAGTGCTACAATGAGATAAATTTTCAAAGAGTTAAAAAATTTTAACATCTATAATTACAATAAAGAGACAAATTTATAAGAGCTGTACTGAGATGGATTTTCCAGAGCAGTGCTTTTTATGAGCAACACTGGCAATACGATATTAAAGAGCCAGAGTTAAGGAGGTGAAATGTGAGCCAGCAGTGGGTCCACCAACCTTGTCCTGTTGTTTCTGGCAGGACACAAGCTGTCAGGTTTGTTGCACTGCCTCCTTCCCAACCCTCTCATTCCTCCACCCCCCACTGCCCCCCCCCATCCCCCAACACCTCCTCTCTGTCTTGTGTGTGGGTGTTTGTGGTTGGTTGCCGTGGGTACTGTGTTGACTGATGTCTTTTGCCCTGTTCACAATGTGATCGACTGTTTTTTTTTTGGTTGTGCTTTTGTTGGTGTGTGTGTGTGTGTGTGTGTGTGTGTGTGTGTTGGGGGGGAGGGGGGAGGATTTCCTGTCATCATCCACTGACTGTCATATGTCAGCAGAAGTCATGCAGTGATTTTGGGTGGTGTCTGTTTTTGCGGGGTTTTTTTTTGTTTTGTTTTTTGTCACCACCTGTGCTGGGAAGTGTAGAGCAGGACAATGTATTGCTGGGAAAAGTGTCATTTCACACTGAAATTTTTCATTAGAAAAAAGATAATGAAGTCACATTCCTGTTCTGAAGAGAATTGAAAATTTTGTTCTGGATTCAAATTGGATAGTTTCATTATCCTTTTCCAGCTGAGGTGGTTTGATTTACAATTTTGTTTGAGAATGCACGTATAATCGTTTTTTGTGCATGCATGATGATTGTGCTGTGGTGTGTGTGTTTTGTTTCTTCCCCTTTCTCCCTCTGGTCAGAACAAAAGGAAACTGATTGTGTGTGTGTGTGTGTGTGTGTGTGTTGTTGTTGTATATCTGTGTGTGTGTGTGTGTGTGTGTGTTGTGTTGTGTGTGTTTATGTGTGTGTCTGTTGTGTTGTGTGTGTTTATGTGTGTGTGTGTGTGTGTGTTTGTGTGTATGTGTGTGTGTGTGTTTCTACGTGTGTGTTTGTGTGTGTGGTTGTGTTGTGTGTGTGTGTGTGTTGTGTTGTGTGGGTGTGTGTTTTGTGTGTGTGTGTGTGTTGGGACAATGTCAGCGCTGATGCTTGTGCAAAAAACAACCACCATGTGTTTCCTTTTCCCATAACATCATTGAATTGGAGAGTTGTTGAACATGATAATGCATGTGAGTAGCTCATTCTTGTTCTGCTTGAGGGTACGGATTCCGGATGTTTAATCATGATATATTGTTTTTGCATGACTGTGTTATATATTGATAGTCTTCCCACTGATGTTTTTTTCCTTTATTGTTTATCTTGTGCTTTCCTTAGTGAGAGCACCTCCTGTGTGTGTGTGTGTTACTGTGTCACTTCTTGCCACCCCTATTTTCATGTTGATTTCATGTACGTCTCGCACACTATATATAAAAACTGTTTTAATCTGAAAGAGGCTGGAAGTGGTGGTGTGTGAAAGGAGACTCGGGGTGATGTTTTTGTCAGAAATTTATTTGTCCATTTTGTGTTGCTGGTTTTCTGTATTTCTGCATTGATGGGCTGCACCTCCCATGCTTACTGGGGATTTTTACATGAAGGGTTGTTTTTAACCCATCATTTATGCAATCATACTGTTTTGGGGTGGTTGGGGGTGTGGGGCGTGGAGATGCATGTAGGGAATGTTCATGTTACCATAACTCTCTAAACACAGATTATACAGTCTTTAATTTGCGTCTTTGCAAGGATATTTCTAAAGGGACCTCGAAACCAGCATGTATGCACTTACGACTTGAGCCCGGGAGATTGCACAGTACTCCACACTTAACCCACAAGGTGCTGATACTGGGATCGAACTCATGACTCTCAGATTGAAAGCCCAGTGCTCAAGCCATTCAGTTGTGGTGTATGTGAGATTGTCCATCAAAAATCATTGTTTGTGGCGTACATGTTTGTTGGGCATAAATTATTTGAATCTTCTGTAAATTGCCATCCAGAAATCAATAAATGCTTGACATGCGCAGTAACCAGATGGTTGAAATGTTGAAAACTGAATTTTTGGCATTGCTTTATCCAGAAACACTTGCATTTCTGTAGACACACTTCTTTTTGAAAGTGTTATTTCTGATCTTCTGCAGTCTGTTTTGGGAGCTGTGAATATTTGATATGGTAGTGATGCTCATGTTCTTTTATGGGGCAGTGCATCTTCACAGCACTAAATATTTTGTTCTTTTGCAACATCATCAGGAGAATTAGTTTCATTAAGTTACTGAGCCCCCTCTCATGTATTGCCAGAAAATTCCTGGACATACTTTCGACAGCAAGAGATGGTATCATGAAAATAGTTTGCTTGTAATGAATGAGTTGTTTCTGTGTGTGTGTGTGTGAGAGAGAGAGAGAGCACATGTGAATGGCATATGTGATTCAATTTATTCACCAGTCTTTTTAATGGTTTGCATTGTATGATGTGTTGGTAAAGTCCAAATCTGTTTTATATGGGATGCGTGGCTCAGAGTTCTTTCACAAGTGTCCTCATCTGTTTGGTTCATGCGCATTACTCAATGGTGTGTTTTGAAAGGGAAAAAAACAACTAATGAGGTCCATCTTAAAAAGTACCAGCCATAAAAGCAAAGGTATATTTCAGGAATGCACACCATTGCTGTTCAACATTCTATAAGAAAAAAAGTGAGTTTAACACTTTGTACCTCATCAGTGCAGTAGCACCGAAGTTTCTGTGGACCAGTCCCACAACAGCTGAGTGCACTGTTGAAGCCATAATGCAGACACAAAAAATGCACGCTCAGTCTCCTTAAAACCGCTGGCAAACAACACAGAGACTGACGGAGAAAGCGAAACTGAGAACATGCCCACTCCTGTAAAGAAATATCTGCACTTGGTCAAACAGAATAAACTGGGTGTTGTGGATAAATTGGTACTTGGATACAGAGTCTTAAAAGATCATTGTTGTCAGCTTTGAAAAGATTCCACTGCTGAAGTTGTCTTAAAAACATTCGAAAGCCATCCAAAAAGATGATATGACTTTAAAAATAAAATAAAAAGATAATTTTTGTCAGCTTTGAAAAGATTCCACTGCTGAAGATTTTTTTTTATTTTTTTTTTTAAGCTACTCAAAAAGCTAATATGACTTGGAAAAGATTTTTTTTTTTTTTTTTTAAAGCTAACCAAAAAGATACCATCAGTGCAACAGTCCCGTGTTTGGCAGGCGAACTGTGAAGCGAACGAGGTGCCGATGTTCAACATGGAGCACAACTGGCAGACAGTGCGTGGCCCCGCCTCCCTGGGGGAGCTGGCAGTGGATGCCAAGCCCACCAACTACGGGCTGGTGCGTCTGCACTGGCACCTGGCCACCCTCATGCACGCTGTCATGCTGTTCAGCATGAAGAACGTCAAGGTGCTGTCGCTGTTCGACAGGAAGGTGGGTTGGAGGTGTGTGTGTTGGGGGGGGGCGATGTTGGAGGGGTGGGGGTGTTGGATGTGTGGAGGTTGGGGGTGTGTGTGGGGTGGGTGGGATGTTGGATGTATTTGGTGGTTGACAAATAGTAAAGAGTGGTAACTCTCTCCATACACATGGTACGCAACTTCAGTTCAGTGCTGCTTACGCTATCGATTCAGCTAGCACACAGGTAAATAAAAGGTACAGAAAAGGAAGCGCCGGGTCTGTCCTTATACCGATCATCTGACATGTGCACACAGCAGCAAAGGTAGAAGAAATGTGCAAACACAAATAAGCTTTTATTCAAGACTGGCATAGCCTCTTTAATCCTGAACAAGCCACACAGAACACATGGACAATACAGAACAAACACCTGCCTCGGTGGTTTTTCAACTGGAAATTAACTATCAGTGAGGCCAGGAGATGAAATGACTAACAAATAGTATGTGGTGGTTGTTTGGGGTGTAGTGTGTGTGTGTGTGTGTGTGTGTGTGTGTGTAAAGAATGCCAGGGCTGTCCCTGTTTGACAAGAAGGGGTGTGTGATGGATATTGGATGTGTGTGTGTGCTTGGAGAAAAGTAAAAAAAAAAAACTGCAGTGTTGGCATATTTTATTTTGCTGTTTTGTTTTACTTTGTTTTTCTTTTCTTTTTTATTTCAGTCTGCTGCAATCTTTTTCTTTTATTGCATTTTTTTTTTACTGTTAAATTAATGTTATAATGAATTGTAATGTTTTGTTCCATCTGACTTTTTCATTTCATTGCAGAATGCTTGTTATTGCAGATTTTTGTTGTTGTTGTTGTTTTTATAGGGTAAAAATGCCTTCTTCAAAGATCTTCACTCTCATCCGTTGCTTCCAAACAAGAACATTGATGACACTCTCTCAATGGAGCGACGAATGGTAAGAGGCTGTTTGCTTGTTTGCCATGTGTCGTTCACTATTTTGATAAAGGTCTGAAAGGCATTGTGGTGAGGCTGTTTACCATGTGTCATTCACTATTTTGATAAAGATCTGAAAGGCAGTGTGATGAGGCTGTTTGCTGTTTACCATGTGTCATTTACTATTTTGATAAAGATCTGAAAGGCAGTGTGGTGAGGCTGTTTCCCCTGTGTCATTGACTATTTTGATAAAGGTCTGAAAGGCATTGTGGTGAGGCTGTTTACCATGTGTCATTCACTATTTTGATAAAGATCTGAAAGGCATTGTGGTGAGGCTGTTTCCCCTGTGTCATTTACTATTTTGATAAAGATCTGAAAGGCATTGTGGTGAGGCTGTTTACCATGTGTCATTTACTATTTTGATAAAGGTCTGAAAGGCATTGTGGTGAGGCTGTTTCCCCTGTGTCATTTACTATTTTGATAAAGATCTGAAAGGCAGTGTCATGAGGCTGTTTGCTGTTTACCATGTGTCATTCACTATTTTGATAAAGATCTGAAAGGCAGTGTGGTGAGGCTGTTTGCTGTTTACCATGTGTCATTTACTATTTTGATAAAGATCTGAAAGGCAGTGTCATGAGGCTGTTTGCTGTTTACCATGTGTCATTTACTATTTTGATAAAGATCTGAAAGGCAGTGTGATGAGGCTGTTTGCTGTTTACCATGTGTCATTTACTATTTTGATAAGGTCTGAAAGGCAGTGTCATGGGGCTGTTTCCCCTGTGTCATTCACTATTTTGATAGTCTGAAAGGCAGTGTCATGGGGCTGTTTCCCCTGTGTCATTCACTATTTTGATAGTCTGAAAGGCAGTGTCATGGGGCTGTTTACCATGTGTCATTCACTATTTTGATAAAGATCTGAAAGGCAGTGTCATGAGGCTGTTTGCTATGTGTCATTTACTATTTTGATAAAGATCTGAAAGGCAGTTTCAGACTGATCTTTTCATTGTTTTGCTTGAAGTATGGAGTTGCGGTTAAATAAACATGAAGTGCTTAAGTAAAAGGTATTATACATGGTTGATTGTATCTTGTTTTCTTCTGTGTAATATGTTCACATCCAACAGGCTAGAAACATTTTAATCTGCGATTTGTTTCTTCTTGCAGATTGTGTAACCACTGAGGACAGTAGCCATGAGAATTGTGAACAAATTTTCATGTAAAAAAATTAAAATAAAAATAAATAAAAACGACAGCAGCATTTTTACCCACTCTTAATCACGGCATGCATGTCAATAGCGCATGTCAACAGTTCTTTCATGAATTACACGATGGTCACAAAGAATGCGCATACCGCAGAGTTCATACAGAATCATGAAAGTTTGGAAAAGTCTTTGGGAAAATGAGAGAACTATTTCCAGGACCAGAAAAGTTTTGTACAAATGTTTTGTCCTTCAGGGTCTGTAAAGGTCTTGGAATTTTGATAAAACCCTTGACCAGCACCGTTCACCAAAGAGCTTAATGCATTTAAAAACCAAACAATCGTAGAAACTAAAGAAGTGATGAAAATGAGACATGAATACCTGGATATCTGCTGATCTCTTTCATTAGTGATGCAGCAGACAAATGAATTTTCTATTCAGTTCAGTTCATTTACTCAAGATGGCAGCATCACAGTGTTCGGATAAATCCATATATGCTACGCCACATCTGCTAAACTGATGCCTGACCAGCAGTGTAACCGAACGCGCTTGGTTGTACTTTGTATGGACAGTTTCCCGTCTGGAAGGAGTGTGGAAAAAGTACAGAATTCTTGCTTGGTCAAATCTGTACAAACCCTGATACTCTCCAACCCTGTCTCTGTCTGTCTCTCTTTCTTCGTTCTTCTTCTCTTTCTAAGCATTATTTGTGCATGTACTTATGTTCTTTTTGGGGGGGTTGACATAGTTGAAATTTATTAATGTAATGTTCTGCTTTTGTATTGAGTTTTTGTTATATTTTCCCTTTTCTTGAGGGCAGGATGAAACAAGCCATTTGTGCTTATTCCTTATTTCCCTCATTAAAAAAGGTTCTTTCGTTCGTTCGTCCAATCAACAGGTGCTAGCTCGCATAGTGACCCACGCCATAGAGACTCTGGGGGCACCGGTTCACCACCACTACGGGCGAGTGGTGAGGACTGGAGGAGGGGGAGGACCTTCAGGCAGCAGTGCCCAAAGGCGGCCCAACATGTTCACCTTCCACTGGCCTCGCCTGTGCATGGACCTAGCCCTGGAGCTGAACGCTGACGAGGACCACATCCGTCGTCACTACGTCCTGGAGCTCTACAACTTTGGCCATGATGACTTGGCTGTCACGGTGTGTAGTGTGTGTGTGTGGGGTGTGTGTGTGTGTGTGTGTCAGTGGTGGCCTGGTGGTAACGTGCTTGCCTAAGAAGTGAGAGAATCTGAAAGTGTGGGATTGAATTCCACACTTTCCACAAGACCTTGAGTGGTGTGAGTGAGCGGTGGCCTAGTGGTGAAGCACATGTCTAGGAAGCCAGAGAATGTGAGTGTGCAGGATCAAATCTGTTCTCATCAGTTTTCTCTCCCTCTACTAGTAGACCTTGAGTGGGTTGTGTGTGTGTGAGTCGTGGCCTAGTGGTAACACACCTGCTTAGAAAGTGAGAGAATCAGAGTGTGCGGGATTGATTCTGCTCTTGCTAGAATTTTCTCCCCCTCTGCTAGACATCGAGTTGTGATCTGGATGCCATCAGTTATCATTTAGATGAGGCTATAAACTGAGTTTAATTACACATACTTAATTGTGACCCAACTAGTGCAGACTCCAGCAGGGGTCTGACATTCCTATCCAGTGCAAACTACTATCCGCCTATGCAGAGAAAATGAAAGTACTACGGCCAATAACCTCCCGGAAGTAGGTAACCTCCCCTTTGTCCCCCTGGCTAGCGCCCTCTTTTGACGGCAGCCATCTTGACACCTGTTCCTGTGCACTTCATACGGCTAAGTTTTTTTCACATTTTCTATCTATCGATTCTTTGGCGTTTCTGTTTTGTGTCCAATTATGTCTTCAAACAGGTCACACAATTATGTAGCTTGATTGGGAGATCAGGCTAAAATTAAGGCACGATCGCAATCGATTACTGAGTTTCTGTGTGCAGCTTGCACTCAGAGCATGTTCAAGAACCCATGGTGACAAGAGAGTTGTCCTTGGAAAAATTTGCAGTAAAATCCTCACTATGTGTGCGCTTGAGCATTAGGTGACTGAATGATAAGTGCCTAAATGCAGCTGTAACTCTGCTCTTCCCAGGTAGGCAACCTGTTATGCAAACTCTGCAGAATGCTTAGAATCGGCCTCACACCACTATAGATGACCATAATATATAAGTATCATTAATAATAATGTTTGCTGAGTCTTAGTCTCTTATGTGTGCAGAGGTTCAGTCTCTTTTATGTGTACAATGGTTCAGTCTCTTATGTATTCACAGTTTGTCTCTTCATGCATAGAGGTAATCAATTGTGTACAAAGATGCTCAGTTTCTTTTGTTCATGCAGAGGTTCAGACTTTATGGGATGTCCTAATTTTTCTGATATTCGTAAGAGATTGTTACCTGGAAAATATTGATGTCCAAAGACCATACTCTCATTTTGTGAATATTTTTCTACAGTCAAATGAAATGTGATGAGAGTCTGTAAATTTATTAAAACCTACAGAGTTGGTCAGGACACTTCCATGCAGTTAAAGGCAAGTAATGTGTAGTATACCTTAATCAGCAAACTTTTGATCGAGTTGTGTTCTTTGATTGTTCGTTTGTTTTTCCGAAAGCCGCCTTCAGGGCTTCTTATTCGTTATGATTCTTGGATCTGTGTTGCTGGTCAATTAAAAGGCAGGCATACCTTCTAATTATAATTGTTCAGGTTTCTGGGCCTAGAAGTGGCTAAGGGGAAAAAATTCTTTGTTGCATTTCATCATCGTGTTAGACGAAAGTGCCATCCAGGAGTTTCACTTTTTCTTCTTTTTTTTTTTTCATGTGCTCGTTCTAGAAATTTTCAGAATGTGCCATGATTCATTCTGTGTTTATGCAGTATGTCCTTTACATTTACAAACAGTCAAGGACCCATACTGTTGCTTTATCAGAATCCATGCCCCAACAGGGGGGTCACCGGTAAACTGAATCCCAAATGTTATCTATATTGTCAGGGACCCATACTATTGTTTTATCAGAATCCATGCTTCAACAGGGGGTTCACCGGTAAACTGAATCCCTAATGTTATCTGTGTTGCTCAGATTCTGGGCTTTGCGGAGGATCAGGAGAAGTTTGGCCGACAGCTTCTGCTGGTGGCAGGACGTCGCATGGCGTACCGTGCCATCCATGAGAACCCAAAGAACACGCCGCGCCTGCTGGGGGAAATGTCAACTGGCCTCAGTAACTGGCTCTCCTCAATGGTATGTCGTTGTGTGTTTTCCCTCTCTTGTCAACCTCTTGGTTGATGCTGATGAGTTAACTCGTCAGTGAAGGGCTGTCATGTTTTTTTTCCTCTTTTATCAACCTCTTGGTTGGTGCTGTGACTTTACTGGTCAGTGAAGGGCTGTCACCTTGCTGAGATAAGACAGCTTACGGGCCAGGATGTCAGTCTGTATTTGGACTTTTTCCTCTATGGACTGCATTGGTTTTGTTCAGCAAAATCAATTACACCATTGATGAGTGCACAAGAACTTGTTACAGCTGTGAAGATTCCAGCCACACTGATGCTATTTCACCATGAGAACCCCAGTGAAGGGGTTAATTCAACACAGACGTGATTCTTCTTCTTCTTCTTCGTTCGTGGGCTGCAATTCCCACGTTCACTCGTATGCACACGAGTGGGATTTTACGTGTATGACCGTTTTTACCCCGCCATGTAGGCAGCCATACTCCGTTTTCGGGGGTGTGCATGCTGGGTATGTTCTTGTTTCCATAACCCACCGAACGCTGACATGGATTACAGGATCTTTAACGTGCGTATTTGATCTTCTGCTTGCATATACACATGAAGGGGGGTCAGGCACTAGCAGGTCTGCACATATGTTGACCTGGGAGATCGTAAAAATCTCCACCCTTCACCCACCAGGCGCCGTCACCGTGATTCGAACCCGGGACCCTCAGATTGACAGTCCAACGCTTTAACCACTCGGCTATTGCCGAGACGTGATGGGGAGGGATGTTCCCGTTTTGAAGATGATCAATGATTTTGCATGTTTGTGTGGATGAGTGTGAACAGGTTGTTCACCTGGCAATGGCGACATTGTTATCCATACATATATATATATATATCAGTGCTTTAGACATTCAGGCCGCAACTCAAGAGTGCAAAAGGGTTTTGGTGGCTGCAAAATTTTAATGGACACTACACTCGTTTTACATTTTTTCCCAAAAATAATGTAGTGACCACCTCCTTATTTTCATGTCAGAGAAACCATTTAATGCTGAGAAAGAAGTAGATTTATGACAGCATTCGTTTTGTGGTCTTGATAGTTTGTTTATTTTAGTTCCGTTATAAACTTAGTGGATGCTTGGTCTTCTCTGCTTGCGTGCTTGTTTGTCTTATCATTTTGTCTTGTGGTGGAAGTTTTACATTGATACAGCTGCATTTTCTATAATCAAGAAACAGTATTACTTGGACGAGATACGCTTCGTTGTTCTGCTAGCTTAAAATATCATGCAGATCCCAGTTTGGAAAGTGCTTTCAATCAAAAACTCAATTTCCTTTCAGAAAAATGTCTAAGCTTTTAACAAAAAAAAGTAGTTTGTAGGGTTGTGTGTATGTGTGTGTGTGTGAGACTTTATACCCATTTTCATTGAAAACTCTTGCTGCACGGCCACTGCCACAGGAGCATGTTTCCCTGGCCACAGAGGTTCAGCATGTGGAACAATCCATCACATGTTGTGCATTTTGAATTAAAAGTTTTTTTTTCCCCCCCATTTGTGATTGACTGGTCTGAATACTCCTTTTTTTTTCTATTTCTTGTTTCTTCTTTTTAGTTTGTGGCTTGTATGTACACGGGTGGACTTTTACGTGTATGACCGTTTTTACTTTGCCATGTAGGCAGCCATAGTCTGTTTTGGGGGGTGTGCATGCTGGGTATGTTCTTGTTTCCATAACCCACTGAATGCTGACATGGATTACAGGATCCTTAACGTGCGTTTTTGATCTTCTGCTTGTGTATACACAAGGGGGTTCGGCCACAAGCAGGTGTGCGTTTAAGTTGACCTGGGAGATTGGAAAAATCTCCACCCTTCACCCACTAGGTGCCGTTAGCGAGATTCGAACCGGGACCCTCAGATTGAAAGTCCAGTGCTCTAACCACTCGGCTATTGCACCGATCTGACGGGCGCAATAGCTGAGTGGTTAAAGCGTTGGACTTTCAATCGGAGGGTCCCGGGTTCGAATCACGGTGACGGCGCCTGGTGGGTAAAGGGTGGAGATTTTTCCGATCTCCCAGGTCAACATATGTGCAGACCTGCTAGTGCCTGAACCCCCCTCGTGTGTATATGCAAGCAGAAGATCAAATACGCACGTTAAAGATCCTGTAATCCATGTCAGCGTTCGGTGGGTTATGGAAACAAGAACATACCCCAGCATGCACACCCCCGAAAGCGGAGTATGGCTGCCTACACGGCGGGGTAAAAACGGTCATACACGTAAAAGCCCACTCGTGTGGATACGAGTGAACGTGGGAGTTGCAGCCCACGAACGTAGAAGAAGAAGAAGAAGCACCCATCTATTTCTTGTTTCAAATCGTGTGTGTGTGTGTTTCAGGACATGTCCAAACTGCAGTACAAGACGTCTCCACTGGAGGACAGTTCCCTACTGCTGCACGAGGCGGCCAAGCGTCTGCCTGACCACAGCCGTGAGTACGACGTAGCCTTGGAGCTGATCGACTTCACAGACCTGCTGGTCACCCTCAAGATCAGTGTGGAGCCCCAAGGTGGTGCTGTTGTTGTTGCACAGTGAACCATCCTCTGCTGCTGCTGGACTGGGTTCTTCTCTGTGACTGGACAATTGTGGAGGGGGTTAGGGAGGGTTGGATGGGAAATCGAGTTCTTTAATGTAAACAAAAAATTTCTGTCTGCGTCGTGAAAATTTGAAGCTGATGTATGGAATCTGAACGCATATGTAAATTTGTTTTGAAGCATTTGGTCTTCCTTATTTGTTGAGTTTGGTCGTCTTTTTTATGTCAAATTGCAGATTGCAAAGACGTTCCTATTTGTGCAATGACTATGTATCTAAAAGGAGTAGTCTGTCTTTCCCTTAACCATTTGAGCCACCGTATGGGTGTCATAATTGTTTCAGTTCACCACCAGCAAAGGTCTCTTTCACGATCACATTTCTGCCACCCATTTGCTTTGTTCAGCAATAAGTCTTCTTACAGCCCACTAGAAAGCTTAATGGATTAAATTTATCAGTTTTGGCTCACACATATGTGTCCATGATAAACTTTAAAAACAATTCTCTTCAAATACTTTGTCAACACGACCTTTACATGTGATGTTCAAATCACCAGGGGTAATGGGACCTAAAGAAAGTGCAAGTCATGGAGATGTCCTCCCACATGAAAGCCTTTTCAGAGTCAGCATGTCATATTGTCAGACTACAAAATGTGCAATTCCTTGACCAGTACATACTTTCTATGCTTTATTAAAGTAACAAAATTCAATTGTCTTTGAATTTTGAAACTGAAACATTTGTGATATGTACCAATGTAAGTAAATAAACATACAATATGAGGAACAGTGACATGATACGAAGCTAAATGATCCCCAAGGAAGACCGTGGAAAACCCAAAGCACACCCACACTGATCCAGGCACACAAGAACCCCACCCCCTTTCCATAGTCCTTCACAGACTTCTTCGTCCATGGGCTGCAACTTCAATATTCATTGGTATTGTACACGAGTGAGCTTTTACGTGTATGACCATTCTTACCCTGCCATGTAAGCAGCCATACTCGTTTTCAGGGGTGTGCATACAGAGTATGTTGTTGTATCCATTACCCACCAAACGCCAACATGGATTACAGGATCTTTTACGTGCATATTTGATCTTCTGCTTGCATATACAGAGGTTTCAGGCACAAGCAGGTCTGCACACATGTTAACCTAGAAAATAAAATCTCCACCCTTTTCCCACCAGGCACCGTAACTGAGATTTGAACACGGCACCCTCAGACTGGAAGTCCGACGCTTTAACCCACTTGGCTATTGCGCCCTTCTCTTCACAAACAATTTACATGGCACAGAGATACAATGAGGAACTATAAAGTAACACACATCTTTTTGAAAGATAAGTGTTATCTAATAGTTGTTTAGAAAATGAGATTTTTCTCTGAATTATTTTATAGCAAGAAAGGGCAGCACAATAAAAAGAAAGAATATGAGCATTCAACATCATCTACACTTTTCAGAGCGCAGAAGGTTTTTGAAACAAAGACTGCGAACAAAACTAACCTCTGATAAATATAGAGAGGGCTTTACCACAGACACAGGAATGAACAATGACTGCATGCTTGTCTTCGATGCTAGACTTCATTTTAAAACCAATAAAAAGATTTGAGTCCCAAGTCACTGAACATATCTATAAAACAAGACCATCTTGCCATACACATGTTCCCCATCAGTGTTAAAGTTCACAGGTTGTCAACATGCACACACCAGTTCTGCATCAAACAAAGCCCCAAAGGGGTTAAAACAGCAGTAATTTAAAGGAACAGATGCGTGAAACAGATCTATTATGCAATTAAAAACAACTCTGCAATGCAAACTCTCCTATATAACTAATCAGATAAAAATTCTTTCAAAAATATATGGCGTCTAACCCTTCTACTGACTCCAGCTGCACAATTTAAACATGCAGCAAAGTGAAAAATTATAATATGCATTTTCTCTATTTTCAACCAAGTTGAAACAAAGCCAGGAAATAAATGATTTCATATAAACACCACCTTTAACACTCATGCACCAACATGTCAGGCAACATTTCCCTATTCCTCCTCTCCACTTTTCTACCACACTCGGCTCACACAAATGTTCATCATCACATAAAAAACAAAAGCACAAGCTGCCATGTGATGCAGGGTTGAGCAGAAAATCATCACAAGTTCTTTTCACCAAGATTATCAGTCTTTTGTTTAAATAGGCTTGTGCATAAATGTATGCGTGTGAAAGAATAAATGGCTTTGATGTGTTCAAATGCGGTTGTGGTGGTGGTGGTGGTTCACTATCAGGTGTTCATTTAAGTTCAGTGTTCCTCTGTATTTGTGGTTGTTTTTTTGTTGTTGTTGTTTTTAATGCGAGAGCTTTGTGTTAGAGAGCGTGAGATGCATGGTAGAAACATAGAAACTGACAGGAGAGAATAACCTGGTGAGAACTTCCCTTCTTCTTCGTTCGTGGGCTGCAACTCCCACGTTCACTCGAAAGCACACGAGTGGGCTTTTACGTGTATGACCGTTTTTACCCCGCCATGTAGGCAGCCATACTCCGTTTTCGGGGGTGTGCATGCTGGGTATGTTCTTGTTTCCATAACCCACCGAACGCTGACATGGATTACAGGATCTTTAACGTGCGTATTTGATCTTCTGCTTGCATATACACACGAAGGGGGTTCAGGCACTAGCAGGTCTGCACATATGTTGACCTGGGAGATCGTGAAAATCTCCACCATTCACCCACCAGACGCCGTCACCATGATTCGAACCCAGGACAACACATCATCAACAAAACTAAATAATTAATAAACAGAATGTGTACTAACAATTTTTTTTAATCTTACCCCTGTCAATTTTTTCTTTTCTGAATTGAATGGATCCTATCAATGTCAGCATCTACTATCATATGATCAACAGTGTGGCACACATCCTAAGAAAAAAGAAATCAAGAAAAGAAGAAAAAAAATATATCAGCAACTGGTATGCACTTCTAGTTCTTTAGTCAACAAGAAAATCGACACTTTTGGTGACATGATATGCAAAGCATAAAATTAACACCCCCAAAAAACCACACACACAAAAGACCACAGTCATTATCACTCATGTTCTTTTTACCCGAATGGAAAGAGGGGGAGGAAACATTTGGGAGTCACAACTGACAAACAAGATTAGTAACACAATAAATGAGAACACACACCATCAATACTGACAATGTGGAACCACTCTGTAAACATGTGTTCACTCGGTTAACCACTGTCTGTTGTCTATGTGTGTAATTCAATGTGAAGTCATGCCGTATCACTGTGACACAAAAACAGACCGTGTCCTAAGATTCTCACCACACTGTGCTAGGATTCCCAGGAGCTGGCCAGGGCATGAAGGCAGCGCTCGCAGGGAGAGGTGGGGGACTGGGAGGTGTACCGCCGACAGCGTTCGCACAGGTAACACTCTGACACGATGATCATCAACTTGTAGTCGTCGTCCACCGTCACCATCTTCCCTGTGTCATCTGCAGTAGAAAACGGCTCACAAGCTTTACAGTGAACAATACTGGTTTCGCATGGCAAGGGCTCTGATGCCAGTCAGGAGTCCAAAATCAACGCTGCTTTATCCAAAGCAAATACGTAAGGCGATATCTTCTGGAACTGAGTAAGAAAGCAATAATTTCTTAAACTAAGTAAGAAGGTTATATCTTTCAGAATAATGTAAGAAGGCAATGTCTTCTGGAATTAATCGAGTGAGAAGGCAGTATCTTCTGGAATCCAGTAACCATCAAGAGGATGTCTATAATTTACAGATGGCATTGTTCTTCACTAAGTTACATACAAATACACAGTCGCCCACTTACCCAAACCAAACATGCATCAGTATTCTATACACTGAACCTGAACAAACATGATCACAGACACAGACCTGTTCAACAAGAGACTTCCTGCGTATGTGCAAGCATGCACATGGCGTCTAGCAAGCATGCACATAAAGATGCATGTGCACACAACAGAAGTATTCTTGCTGGAGGAGTTACCAGTGACCTTTTATTCATGAGATTTTTTTTCAAGTACTTCATCATCCATTAAAAATCTTTCCATACAGGTCAGTGCCCATCAAACTGCAAGCCAAGTCACACGCACATACACACACTCACACTCACCTCTGACATCGATGACGATGGAACCAGAGACAAACATGCAGTCGTCAGGGATGACGTCGGGGGGCACATCAAGCACTGTGGAGTGAGACACGCCCAGCAGCTCACACAGCGTCGACTGATTGGACGTCTTCTCTGCCTGCAGATCCTGTAAAGGTCGTTACGGTTCTGTCAGAACATCGTCTTCTAACTACTCTTCTTGAGTAACTACACTGGCCACTCATCTCCAATAGTACAGATTACAAACAAAACCATCCTCAACCTCTCCTATGGAAAGTACACTGGAAAAACTAGATGCCATGTGCTTTAATGTCATAAACAGTACTGCATCCACATAGGTTTGTGACTTACGTTCGATCTATAGTCCTAGACATTGACACCAGGCTGCTGATTCCAGAGTGCTAACAATTCCTTGAAGAAACAAAAAAATCCAAGTATCAGCGCTCTTTCTATCTTGGCCCAGTAACATGGAACAAATTGCCCTCAGTCTCAGTGTGTGTGCATGTGTGCACGTTAGTGTGTGCAACTCTGTGTGTGTGTGTGCATCAGTCTGTGTGTGTGTGTGTGTGTGCACGTTAGTGTGTGCAACTCTGTGTGTGTGAGTGCATCAGTGTGTGTGTGTGTGCACACATTAGTGTGTGCAACTCTGTGTGTGTGCGTCAGTGTGTGTGTATTCATATTATATTAATTATTATCATCATCATTATCACTATAACACAGTGACAAGCAGATGGACTCACAGAGAGGTACTTGCTCAGCAAAGGGCTGGCGTAAATGATTACGCTGAACTCAGAGGGGCTCTCAGAGGTCAGGGCATCAGCGATGCTGTCCTTGATGGCAAAGATGGGCACGATGCGGTTCTTCAGGTCAGGGTTGTGCCACTCCTCCTGCAGGTCTAACCACCCACCTTGGAACAGCGTGTCTGCAATGTGGAGTGATGGCCTAGAGGTAATGCATCCGCCTAGGAAAGCGAGAGAATTTTGAGTGCGCTGGTTCGAATCACGGCTCGGCCGCCAATATTTTCTCCCCCTCCACTAGACCTCGAGTTATGGTCTGGACGCTAATCATTCGGATGAGACGATAAACCGAGGTCCCGTGTGCAGCATGCACTTAGTGCATGTAAAAGAACCCACGGCAACAAAAGGGTTGTTCCTGGCAAAATTCTGTAGAAAAATCCACTTCGATAGGAAAAAACAAATAAAACTGCATGCAGGAAAAAATTAA
>NC_134879.1:18333735-18423735 GCF_041734735.1 Babylonia areolata
TGACTATCTGATAAATCAAGCTGTCTACCTGATAAATCAATGTCTACCTGATAAACCACTCTGTTTACCTGATAAATCAAGCTGTCTACCCAATAAACCCAGCTGTCTACCTGATAAACCACAGTTTACCTAATAAATAACCTTATTACCTGATAAACCCACCTACCTGATAAACCAAATTATCTGTCTAATAATCCCACCCATCTACCAGCTGTAACAAGCTGTCCACCTGACAAACCAACCTGTTTACCTGATAAAAGGACCCGTCTACCTAAAAGACCAACCCGTCGACCCGATAAACCAACCCATTCACATGTAAATCAATCATTTCATCAAATAAATTCTGTTGGTGAACAGACCGGCAAGGCAGAAAATATCAAAGGAAGAGACGACAGAAAGAAAAGGTTAAAAGCCGCAGAATTCCCAGAAGGTGGGGATACTCCTTATAAGTGAAAGCAGTGAAAGCGTCCCACCACGGGGGAAGGGGGCAGGGAGTGGGGTGGGTGGTGGGGAGTGGGGTATGGGGGTATTGGGGAAGCGGGAGGGGGGGGAGGGTGGAGTCAAGGCTCTCTTCCCACTGCAAAAAACACAACATTGCTATCCCTGAAGCGGGACACACAGAACGAAGAGGGTGTGTAAACAGAACAAACAATTCTCAAGCAGCACCACCTTAAAACGGAATATGGTTGGCTAAAACGGTACAGTTGAAACAAAGTATTTTTGAACTGAACTGAAAAATAGACTATACACGTTAAAGAATTTCAATAAAAGGGATACTATATATGACAACCCCCCCCCCCCCCAGCCCCCTTCCCCAGCCTACCAACAGAAGGGGAGAGGGAGGGTGGCCCAGGTTGAGGGGTGTTCACCTGCGTGCCAAACTCGTAAAGCAGGTGCAGCATGTACTGGTCCTGAGGCAACAGGGAGTCGTAGGGCAAGAGGTCGTCCACGGGGTCAAAGTCGTGCAGGTTCCCCAGAAGGTAGCGCATACACTTCCTGACCTGCAAGTTGGAGAGGGGAGGTTGGGGGGGGGGGATGGACAGCATGACAGCATCATTGACATTCAGGTGTGTGTGTGTGTGTGTGTGTGTGTGTGTGTGTGTGTGTGTGTGTGTGTGTGTGTCTGTGTGTGTCTGTACATGCATGCACACGTTCATGTGTATGCGTACATGCATCAAATCATGCTGCTTATAGTCCAGCCAAATACAAAAGTGGCTATTCTAGGGCATGCACGCGTGCATTTTTGTGTGTGCATGTGTGTTTGAGGGGGATTGTTGGCTGTGTGTGTGTGTGTGTGTGTGTGTGTGTGTGTGTTTGAGGGGGATTGTTGGCTGTGTGTGTGTGTGTGTGTGTGTGTGTGTGTGTGTGTGTGTGAGGGGGATTGTTGGCTGGAGGTGCATGGATATGGTTGGGATTGAGCGGCTGTGTATGTGGGTGTGGTTGTGGGTAGGTGGATGTGGTTGTGGGTGGGTGGATGTGGTTGTGGGTGGATGGATGTGGGTGTGGTTGTGGTTGGGTGGATGTGGGTGTGACTGTGGGTGGACAGATGTGGATGTGGGTGGACGGATGCGGGTGTGGTTGTGGGTGGGTGGATGTGGGTGTGGTTGATGGATGTGGGTGTGGTTGTGGGTGGACGGATGTGGGTGTGGTTGTGGTTGGGTGGATGTGGGTGTGACTGTGGGTGGACAGATGTGGTTGTGGGTGGACGGATGTGGGTGTGGTTGTGGTTGTGTGGATGTGGGTGTGGTTGTGGGTGGACGGATGTGGGTGTGGTTGTTGATGGGTGGATGTGGGTGTGGTTGTGGGTGGACGGATGTGGGTGTGGTTGTTGTTGGGTGGATGTGGGTGTGGTTGTGGGTGGGTGGGTGTGGGTGGACGGATGTGGGTGTGGTGACAGATGTGGGTGTGATTCTGGGTGTGGTGTGTCTGTGTCTGTGCGCATGCCTGTGTGTTTGTACAAATGTGTGTGTGTGTGTGTATGTGCGTGCGTGCGCGTACAAATGTGTGTGTGTGTGTTTGAACAAATGTGTGTGTGTATGTGTGTGTGTTGTGCATCCTTTCAAGCCGTGTACCTTGAAGAGAGCCTCACTGAACTGCTTCAGGATGTTGGGGCCGATCATGATGTTGGAGTGGGCGTGGCTGTGAGCCACCCACCAACGCAATACCTCCACCCCATAGGCTGGCTCCTTCTGCTTGTCCTGCACATAAAAACCCCGAATCCTTTTTTGTCTTGGTTTTTCTTTATTTTTTACATGAGGTACTTCTTTTTTCCTTAATCATGATAATAGCGATGGGTACCTATAATGCGCTTCGCCTCCTTAACACTGGGGCCCTTAGCACTAACAATGGACATTAATAATGGGTGAAAAGGTCACAAAGTTAACACCACAGGGCACCATAAAATTTACAAGCAACACAAATGGAACACACACACACACACACACACACACACACACAAGCAAATGCACATGCACACACACACACACCAACATCTGAACACCCAGACAAAATTGATAGAGCTGAATAACAAACACACACTCGCATACACATGCATACGCACCTAGACAAAAAATCGAAAGAGTTGAATAACAAACACACACTCGCATACAAACGCATATGCACTTAGACAAAATTGAAAGAGTTGAATAACAAACACACACTTGCATACACACACACACACGTACACGCACACACAAACACACACACACAACACACACACACGCACGCGCACACACACTTACACACACACACACACACACACACGCACACACACACACACACACACGCACACACACACACACACACACACATGCACACACACACACACACACACACACACGCCCTGCCACTTCCTAAGGCATGCACCCAGACTGCAATCAGCAATTTCAGTTTCAGTTTCAGTGGCTCAAGGAGGCGTCACTGCGTTCAGACAAATCCATATACACTACACCATATCTGCCAAGCAGGTGCCTGACCAGCAGCGTGACCCAACGCGCTTAGTCAGGCCTTGAGAAAACCACCAACAGAAAATAAAAAATAAAATAAAATAAAATAAAAATAAATAAATAAATAAATAATAGATAAATACATAAAAAAAGAACTACTACTACTAATAATAATATTTATAAGGCGCAAAAACTTGATGAAGTCAACTATAAACGTACAAAAATAAAAATAAATAAATTTCAAGAAACAGTCACACACCTTGCCGCCATTCACAACCCTTTCTGGGTCCACAACGTTGCCAAGGGACTTGGACATTTTCTTCCCTTCTTCGTCTGTGGCAAACCCGTGAACCATCAGCATCCTGTTCAAACAGCAACGTCACTTTTCTCACAATGCAAACAGTTCACATCAAATTTACATGGCTTTTGACTCACTTGTGTAAACAAAGTGAGTCTATGTTTTAACCCGGTGTTCGGTTGTCTGTGTGTGTGTGTGTGTGTGTGTATGTGTGTGTGTCCGTGTGTCTGTGTGTCTGTGGTAAACTTTAACATTGACATTTTCTCTGCAAATACTTTGTCAGTTGATACCAAATTTGGCATAAAAATAGGAAAAATTCAGTTCTTTCCAGTCATCTTGTTTAAAACAATATTGCACCTCTGGGATGGGCACAAAAAAATAAAAAAAGAAGCCTAATTATATGCAAACTGCATTTACTGTTATATTCATATTTTTTGTATTCTCTAAACTTGGCACTTTGACCTCTTATTCTGACACAACAACAAGAGGAGTCATTATTATCATTTTTTGTTCAAACAGGAACTTCTTTTGCTGAGCATGGAATTTTTATTTATTTTGCAAACGTTTTGGTGCAGATAGTAAAAAAGGGAAATTACTCTGTAATTAATGCTAGGGGACTTAATTTATCACAAGTGAGTCTTGAAGGCCTTGCCTCTCTTGTTTTTTTTTAATTAATCATTTTATAATGCATGCTACTATTTTTTTCAAACACACTAGCGTATTTGAAAACCAAGTCAAAAAGAACAGTTCTAGGATGACAAAAATGACACTGAAGGTTGCTGAGTGTTGTAGTGACATGGAGATCCAGTCTGCCTGCGACTATGTTTTACATTTCTATCTTTTTGCTCTTTTTGAAGGGGGGCCTTCAGGAAAACAATTTGATGAACAAATTTTATACATAGATATATATGTATGTATGTATACATCTAACTATATCTATCTACATCTATCTATCTACATCTATCTATCTATCTATATATATATATATATCTAGCTCTCTCTCTCTATCTATATATGTATACATCTAACTATATCTATCTATCTACATCTATCTATCTATATATATATATATATCTATAGCTCTCTCTCTCTCTCTGTCTATATATATATCCATATATATCTCTCTCTATATATATCTCTCTCTATATATCTATCTATGTAGATAACAGACTGTTTAAAACTGGTTTTCAGTGTGAGCAATATTTTGAATATGTGGATAAAAAGTGTTTTAGGGACTGTTTAGTAAAATTACGTCTTGGTTTGCTCCCAATAAATGGATCATTTTTTAGAAGAACATTCAAATGTAATTCAAATTACGCATGTACACGTTGTAATGTAATCGAAGATGAAAACCATTTTATAAACAATTGTGTCCTTTACAATGACCTGCGGCAAAAACATCTGAACTCTGAAGGTCAATCGTATGTTCACTTGATGAAGAATGGTTCTGTTTACAGTATTCGTAAACTATGCGTTTATATATTTAATGCCCAGAAGATACGACAGGAATTCTGTGACAACAATGATGAAAGTTAGAATTAATTTACAATGCACGAGAAGCACTTTTGTTCTACAGGTTAAGTTAGTACGTATTTTACATTTTGTTGTGGTTGAGTGGTCACCATATTGTGTACTTTTGACCTCTTTCTAGGGGCCGGAGGCCTGGAGATTAAAGTTTTGTTCTTGTTGTTCTATCTATGTAGATATATATAAATATATAGAGAGAGATATATATACACACAGTGAGAGGGAGAGAATGTGAATGTGAATGCTTTATTCCTTATCAGGCCACAGCCCCTCATGAAGGGGTATACATGGACATACAAACACATCACAACCATCACAAATGTTATACACACGTATCGATGGTCATGTCAAACGAAATAAATTATCAAGACAATACATCATCTCCAAATTCAAATGCACTGCACAAGAAATTTGACAAATTCCTAACATCACTATCTCTAATGGATGATACCAACAAACTCAACACACACACACCACACACATACACACACACACACACACACACACACACACACCACACACACACACACACACACACCACACACACACACACACCATACACACACACACACACACACACACCACACGCACACACACCATACACACACACCACACACACACACACACACCACACACACACACCACACGCACACACACCATACACACCACACACACACACCACACGCACACACACACCATACACACACACACACACACACACACACACAAACACACACCACACACACACACCATACATACACACACACACCACACACACACCACACACACACACCACACACACACATACACACACACACACACACACACACACACACACACACACACACACACCATACACACACACACACACACACCACACACACACACACACACCATACATACACACACACACCACACACACACCACACACACACACCACACACACACATACACACACACACACACACACACACACACACACACACACACACACACACACACACACACACACACACACCACACACACCACACACACACCATACACACAGAGCCACACCAGAAGCAGAACGACACCCTGACCTGTACGGTGCCCGATGCTGCACAGCCACAGAGGTGAGGAGGGAGGTCTGGAACCAGCCTCCAAACTGATCCTGTCCCTCCAGGTACATGTCTGCCTGACCCCCTTCATCTGATACACACACACACACATTTTTTCAAAAATTATAATACATATAATATATGTGTGTGTGTGTGTGTGTGTGTGTGTGTGTGTGTGTGTGTGTGTGTGTATCTATCTATATCTATATGTGTGTGTGTGTGTGTGTGTGTGTGTGTGTGTGTGTGTATCTATCTATATCTCTCTCTCTATATATATATATGTGTGTGTGTGTATCTATCTATCTATCTATCTATCTATCTATATAAACACACACACAGACACACACACACACATGAACACACACACTATCAAGTATCATACACAATCATTAAATCAATAACCAACAAATTAACGCACACACATGCACACACACACACGTGTGCACACACACACACACACATGCACATACATAAAAAAAAAAAAACCCACAGACACAGACACTCAGAAAAACAGAGCAAAAAGACAATCACCTAAATCTCTCTCTTTTCCTTTCTTTCTGCATCCGCAGGCTGGAACTACAATGCTGACTCTCTAGAAACGAGTGGGCTCTATGTGTATGTATTTTCACCCATCCACTGTCCATTTTGAGGACATCATATGATCATTGCTGGGTATATTTACGCTCCCATAACTCGCCAAACACAGACACAGCTGACAGGATCTTTAACATGTGTATTTGATCTTTTTGCATGTGTACACACAAAGAGGGGGATTAAGGCGCTTGCAGTTATGGAAAGCTTCTCTGAAGGCCTTCAACATCAGCCACGACACATGGGAGCTGAATGCAATGGACAGACCAAAGTGGCGTTCAGCTGTCCACAAAGGCGCCAAATCCCGTGAGGCCAACAGAATCGCTGCAGCAGAGCAACGCAGACAGGCCAGGAAAAGCAGTGCCAGCAAGTCCCCGACAGCCGCCACCATCCCCTGTCCACACTGCGTCAGAACCTTCCGGGCGCGGATTGGCCTGACCAGTCATCTGTGCACCCACAGAGCCCAACCCACCCACCCCAGGATGACTAGATGGTCCTCGTCGATCCCGACGAACCACACATGTTCATCTGGTAGATGGGAAAAATCCCTGCTCTTATTCAACCAGAAACCAATTCTGGGACTTAAGCCAGGACCCTACTTATTGCACCTGCATCACCAGTTTGTAAAGCTTTGCACTCTACTGGAAAACAAAATTTTAAAGGAAGGAAAAGTAAGTACAATTTCAGTCCTTCCATTGCAACCTTAAGAATACTACTATCAAATAAAGAAAAAAGTTAATAAAAAAAAAACAAAAAAAAACCAAGAAAGGAAAAGAAACTGTAATCGAGGCATAATACCACACTGTCCGTGTCCCAGTCATTCTGTGTGGATAAAACATTCAAAACTCAACACTACGTAACACAGGACAGCACAGCACATCACAGCTCATCACTACACAACACACTAACACTGACATTTGACATCGCTACTAATAGCCCAGCTGACCAGACAGGGCCATGTCAGAACTGCCCAGCATCAACACTGTCATAAAACAACACACACACACACACACACACACACACACACACACACACACACACACACACACACACAACCTTTCTAAACAACACCCTGTCACAAAATAAAACACACACACACACACACACACACAGACACACACAGACACACACACACACAACCTTTCTAAACAACACTCTGCCACAAAACAACACACACACACACACACACACACACACACACGCAACCTTTCTAAACAACACTCTATCACAAAACAAAACAAAACACACACACACACACACACACACGCACACACACCTTTCTAAACAACACTCTGTCACAAAACAAAACACACACACACACCCCTTTCTAAACAACACTCTGTCACAAAACAAAACACACACACACACAACCTTTCTAAACAACACTCTATCACAAAACAAAACACATACACACACACATCTAAACAACACTGTCACAAAACAAAACACACACACATACACACACACAAACACCTTTCTAAACAACACTCTGTCACAAAACAAAAAATAAAACACACACACACGTTTACCTTTCAGCACAGACGCCCAGGAGACTCCCGCTGTCAAACCAAATGTCCAGTATGTCCTCTCCCTTCACGTAATCCTTTGGCGTTCCCTGGTTCATCATCATACAGCCGTTAACCCTCTCAGCACTATGATCATACCATCCACTTCATCATCGAACTGCCACTAGCTCTTTCAGCACTGTGAACATTAGTTCTAGTTCATCATCATCATTGCCATTAATTCTGTCAGCACTGTGAACATTAGTTCTAGTTCATCATCATCATTGCCATTAATTCTTTCAGCAATGTGAACATTAGTTCTAGTTCATCATCATCATTGCCATAAACTTTTTCAGCACTGTGAACATTAGTTCTAGTTCATCATCATCATCATCATCATCATCATTGCAACCAACTTTTTCAACACTGTGAACATTAGTCCTAGTTCATCATCATCATTGCCATTAACTTTTTCAGCACTGTGAACATTAGTTCTAGTTCATCATCATCATCATTGCCATTAACTTTTTCAGCACTGTGAACATTAATTCTAGTTCATCATCATCATCATTGCCATTAACTTTTTCAGCACTGTGAACATTAGTTCTAGTTCATCATCATCATCATCATCATCATCATTGCAACCAACTTTTTCAGCAACCACACACCTACACACGTTTTGAAACACCTACCACACACACCACACACACATATTTACATTCCCCCCACATACATACAGTCAGACACTCACCACACATACATACACACACACTCACATACATGCACATGCACACACACACGCACACACACACACACACACACACAAACGCACACACAGATGCACACACACACACAAACACACACATGACTCACACGCACCTGACACACACAGACACAGACACAATCACAGACACACACACACACAGACACACACACGCACGCACACACAAACACACATGTGACACACACACACGTGACACAGACACAGACACACACACAAACACACATGTGACACACACACACATGTGACACAGACAGACAGACAGACAGACACACACACACACACGCGCGCATGACACAAACAGACACAGACACACACACACACACACACACACACACACACACACACCTCAGTCACCAGATGGGGAGGCAGCAGTTGCTCTATAGGTAGGGTCCACCAGGCATCTGTCCCCTGCTGACAAAACACGTCACGCAGATGGTCCACCGTTTCCCTGCACACACACACACACACACACCCCACACCTTTATAATAATGATTACAACAAGAACAACAAAACAACAATATTGCTACAACAACCATAACAACAAACAAACAACAAACTACCTACTACCACTACCACTACTACTACTAGAAGTAAAGAGGGAATTTCCAGCACAGATTTTCCAGAAGGTTGTGATACCATCTATATAAAAAAAAAAAAAAAAAAAAGAATAAGGAACTGAACAAGCAGAAAAACGTGCCTCTGAAAAGAGACAAACATCTTCTGACACACCCCATAAAATGGAGTAGGGTTGCTCATAAGGCAGGGTAAAAATGATCGTACATGTAAAATCCCACTTGCACACACGAGTGAATGTGGGAGCTGTCACCCACTAACACAGATGACGATGCCAGGAGGAGGAGGAAATATCCTGCACAACTGTCCACAAAGTTATTTTTGTTTGAAAACATTTGCTCACACAGGTAAACATGTTCACGCATTTGCACACATATACACAGAGATGCCATCCCCTGTCAAGTGTTTGTAGGAACAATCAGGAAATTTGGTAGGAACATTTCTGATTTAGTAGGAACACTCAGACTCGGAGCCACATCAGCATATGTGCATTTCATCTACACGGAATACAGATATTTGGGCCTACTTGCAACACGGTGTAACTGCTACAATTAAGCTGACTGGTCCACTCAATGCTGTTTCAATGTAAACACGCATGCAATTAGCTGAGCATCATCACTTGAGACCCAAGGTAAGAAGTGACTGCCCTGGCCATGTGATTGATAGGTCTAGAGCGTCTGGGTAATGTTATGACAGAAAAGAAAAGCATGTGACCATGCTATGCAGTCGAAAATGAACTTGGAACAAATTTGACGTTGGCGTAACGTCAGAACAAACTGCAATCGAGCGTAACAAAACATGGCGAAATCGTAACAGCTGGCATCTGTGTACACGTGGACAGGGCCGGTGCTGACCCACCTGGTGAGGAGTGGCTCCCCGGACTGGCGGTGGTAGAAGACGGGGATGGGCAGGCCCCAGACCCTCTGCCTGGAGATGCACCAGTACGGCCGCGTCTGGAGCTGCTGGGTCATGCCGTGCTCCGACTGCCGGGGGATGATCCTCACCTCTCGTAGGCACGCCTGCCACCCACACCACACAGTCAACCATCATGTTTTGTTAGTTTTCAAAAAAAAAATCTCCCTTTCCCAGAGTCCTCCTTTTTCTTTTGGAATGTACAATACTTTCAAATCTTGCTTCTTTGTTGTCGTCTTGTCTTCTTCTATATTCGTGGGCTGCATTCCAACATTCACTTGAATGTATGAGCAGGCTTTTATGTGTATCACCATGTAGTCAGCCATACTCCAATGTTGGGGTTGTGCATGCTGGGAATGTTCATGTTTCCATTGCCCACTGAACACTGGCATGAGTCACAGGATGTCTGAACTGCATGTGTACACAAGAAGGACATTAAGGCACTAGCAGGTCTGCACTTTTGTCCTGAGTGACAAGAAAAATCTCCACCCTTTACCCACCAGGTGCCAATACCAGGGTCAAATCCAGGACCTTAAGATTTACTGTCCAAAATTCTAATCACCCAGCAGCTACCCATCGACACAGACTGAATCATCAATATTTTGTTACTTTTAATACACTCCCATCTTTTGGATCATAGAGTATTTTGAAATCCTGCTTACTGTACAAAAAATAAAACATAAAATAAAATTAGGCTTTAAATGATGAAGGATTCTGTTGTCTGCTGTAGACACTTCAAAAGAACCCGGATAGGGCTGTGTATTGGGGAACTCTAAATGAGCAGCATGGGAGTGATTGCCACTGGAATGGTGCAGATGACGAGGCATCAAAAGAAAAAAGAAAAAGAGAAGACAGAAAAAGAGAAGACAGACGACACAACTCTCCTGACAGGACATGTGAGAAAGGAACCTCACCAGCGCTTCCTCCTTCAGCTGATGTGTGTCGACAAACCACTGCTTGCTGGCCCGGATGATGATGGGCTTCTTGGTGCGCCAGTCGTAGGGGTAACTGTGCACGTAGTCCTCCTTCTTCACCACATGGTCCCCCAACACCTCCAACACTGAAAGCAGGAGTATTTGACAGTCATGTCTGACAATGGCCATCAGAACAGCAGTGGAGATTTCTTCTTCTTCTTCTGCGTTCACTCGTATGCACATGAGTGGGCCTCTACGTGTATGACCGTTTTTACCCTGCCATGTAGGCAGCCATACTCCATTTTCGGGGGTGTGCATGCTGGGTATGTTCTTGTTTCCATAACCCACCAAACGCTGACATGGATTACAGGATCTTTAACGTGCATATTTGATCTTCTGCTTGCATATACACACGAAGGGGGTTCAGGCACAAGCAGGTCTGCACATATGTTGACCTGGGAGATCGTAAAAATCTCCACCCTTTACCCACCAGGCGCTGTCACTGTGATTTGAACCCGGGACCCTCAGATTGACAGTCCAACGCTTTAACCATTCGGCTATTGCGCCCGTCTAACAGTGGAGGCAACTGCTGTCCCAACTATCTAGGCTAGAATTGGATTACAGTAGAGTGTGTCTTGCCCAAGTTACACCCCCACTCTCTAAGCCAAAAGGGCTTTAAGACAGTCGGTACTGGAGATGATCCCCAAAGGCTAACTCGCCCCCAAGGCTGCAAAACTAAAACCCATTGCACTCTTGCTGCCTGGTCTGAGAGTCATGGTCCTTCACAAAAGACTAATGCTGTAAATGAATTCCCATTGCAAAGAAGAAACCATTGATTATACAGCTCTCAACTTGCTGTAACTGCAGTTACCAACAGGCTTCCTGTGCACATCAAATCTTCTTGCTTCACAGCACAGCTGATGCATATCATAATAAATGAATACCTAACATTTCAAAGTATTTTTCATCACCAAGGCAAGTTAGCAGATGATGGAGGAACACAAGCAAACTAGCTGAGGACTGTGTGTGTGGAGCGCTTTGACTGCCTTGTGCCTTATGGGATCATCTAAGTCTATAGATCCTCACCAGTTACATACAAAAACAAAAAAGCTATATTTGAAAAAATGGTTCCATATCAAGCCAAGGTAAAGATGGAAAGGAAAGGATAGAATTCAGTAAACATTCTTGGGCCACAGGACGAAAATAGAGGAAATGAGAAAGAGCAGTAATATATAACACATACAAGAGAGAGAGAGAAGAAAGAGAGTGAGTGAGAGAGAGAGAGAGAAAGAGGACGAAAGAAGGAAAGCAACACAGCCATGAAATCATCACGACGTAGCCACCACGTCACCGACACAAAACAACACAGCCATGAAATCATCAGGATGCAGCCACCACATCACCAACACAGCCATGAAATCATCATGACGTAGCCACCACATCACCGACACAACAACACAGCCATGAAATCATCACGATGCAGCAAACACATCACCGACACACAACAACACAGTCATGAAATCATCACGACGCAGCCACCACATCACCGACACACAACAACACAGCCATGAAATCATCACGACGCAGCCATCACGTCACCGACACACAACAACACAGCCATGAAATCATCACGACACAGCCATCACATCACCGACACACAACAGAGCCATGAAATCATCACGACACAGCCATCACATCACCGACACACAACAACACAGCCATGAAATCATCACGACACAGCCATCACATCACCGACACACAACAGAGCCATGAAATCATCACGACACAGCCATCACATCACCGACACACAACAACACAGCCATGAAATCATCACGACACAGCCATCACATCACCGACACACAACAGAGTCATGAAATCATCACGACGCAGCCATCACATCACCGACACACAACAACACAGCCATGAAATCATCACGACGCAGCCATCACATCACCGACACACAACAACACAGCCATGAAATCATCACGACACAGCCATCACATCACCGACACACAACAACACAGGCATGAAATCTTCACGACACAGCAATCATGCCACCGACACACAACAACACAGCCATGAAATCATCACGACACAGCCATCACATCACCAACACAACAACACAGCCATGAAATCATCAGGACGCAGCCACCACATCACCGACACAACACCACAGCCATGAAATCATCACGACGCAGCCATCACATCACCGACACACAACAACACAGCCATGAAATCATCATGACGCAGCCATCACATCACCAACACACAACAACACAGCCATGAAATCATCATGACGCAGCCATCACATCACCGACACACAACAACACATCCATGAAATCATCACGACGCAGCCATCACATCACCGACACACAACAACACATCCATGAAATCATCACGACGCAGCTATCACATCACCGACACACAACAACACAGCCATGAAATCATCACAACACAGCCATCACATCACCGAAACACAACAGAGCCATGAAATCATCACAACGCAGCCATCACATCACCGACACACAACAACACAGCCATGAAATCATCGCGACGTAACCATAACATCACCGACACACAACAACACAGCCATGAAATCATCACGACACAGCCATCACGTCACCGACACACAACAACACAGCCATGAAATCATCACAACACAGCCATCACATCACTGAAACACAACAGAGCCATGAAATCATCGCAACATAACCATCACATCACCGACACACAACAACACAGCCATGAAATCATCGCAACATAACCATCACATCACCGACACACAACAACACAGCCATGAAATCATCACGACGCAGCCATCACATCACCGACACACAACACAGCCATGAAATCATCACGACGCAGCCATCACATCACCGACACACAACAACACAGCCATGAAATCATCACGACACAGCCACCACATCACTGACACACAACAACACAGCCATGAAATCATCACGACGCAGCCATCACATCACCGACACACAACACAGCCATGAAATCATCACGACGCAGCCACCACATCACCGACACACAACCCACCTGCCTCGTCTGCATCTCTGCCCACCTTCCTCCCTCTCAGCCTCTCGTCCACAGCATGGTCCATGTACCTCCCTACTCCATCCACTCCACAGTCCTTCAACCACGACCACAACACACATACACATCATATTACAGATCAATGGGCTAATCACAACACATCAATGCAGGCTGCTCTCCCAGGTAGAGTATAACATCGCAGTCAGATGCCACTCCCTTGCTTTTTTTTTTTTTTTTTTTTTGCCTTCATGTCTGGCTTTAAAACCCACCTCTTCCCAAAACAGCCTCCCTTCCCTAGCTCTTCTTTGTCTTCAGTTTCTCCAGTTTTAGAGTTATGCATGCCTGTGAATGACTGGTGCGAAAGCACTTTGATTTGTCTCTGCACAAGATTCAGCGCTATATAAATACCTCATTATTATTATCATAATCATCATTATTATTATGTGATCAACTACTTTCTTGAGATTGTTCAACATATATCTGCCAGGGACAACTCTGTTGTTGCTGTGGGTTCTTTTTTACAGCATGCTGCAGACAAGAAAGGATTCATTATCCACAAAAAGAACAGCCACCTATACCACCACTGAAATTCTAATGGAGGGGCGGCGGAAACCGACAGAATTCCAGCTCATAAACTTCAGGCATGGACCCTGGATCATCTTGTTAGAACATGTACCCTGCTGCATCATCCACAAAGACAACATTCCACTCACCTATCTGATTGTTTCATGAGATTTCTAAGAGCTGTTTTAAGTTCAAAAGCAACCAAATCTGAAGTTGTGTTGCATTCAGTTTCGTTCAGAAAACCTGTGTATAAGAATGGCACAAGCACATCAGGGCAAAAAACTGTTTACACATATCCACCAAGTTGTTTCCCTTGCCATATATCTGTCTTTCAGGGCTGAGGATTTGTTGCATTTCACCAGAACTCAATACATTTTCATTGTGTTCATGACACAGATATACATCTCTCTACTATCCACACCAAGCCTAGGTTGCTTTAGCAATCTTAGCAGAACTTAGTTTGCTTTGCATTATGAATTTTCGTGATGTCTAGAATGTTTCTAAGTTTACACTATTTCCACAGACTCAGGAAATTACTTGATCTAAAGCAAACTTAGTTTGCTAAGAGATCACTCATGCAGCCCAGCTCAGGCCTTGACAAAGCACCAAGGCATATAAGTAGAAACTCACAAACTGCTCAAATAAACTGGACTAAAGAATCGCATGTGAAATGTGGACATTCTTGTGACAGCCCTGATAAACATGCACACGTCCAATGCCACCTCAAACATCAAGACTTACTAGTCTTGGTAAGTTTAAAGCAATAGTGAAAATGTCAAGCTGACAATTTGATTCATACAGCCTGAAAACAAGCGTAAGAATTTCTGTGACAGTCAAAAGTTCTTGCAATATTGTCTGTAACCCCTGAGCTTGTTAAAGTACATGTCAATGTCAGTGGCAATGTCAGACTCACCACAGGCAGTTTGTACTTCAGAGCAATCTGAAAATCATCGTGTCCATGTGCGGGTGCTGTGTGCACCAAACCTGTACCCTTGCCTGCTGTCACATGACTTCCTGGCAGGAAGGGTAACTCCTTCTCACTAATTGGGTGAGTGTACTTTGCACCTTTTAGACCTGATCCTGTAAAGAAAATAAAAGTTTTTGAGGAAAAAAAGTATTCAAAAGATTGAACATCGATAAAGAGAAGTATCTCTCTCAACTGAGGGTCCCAGGTTCCAATCTTGGTGACGGTGCCTGGTGGGTAAAGGGTGGAGATTTTTACGATCTCCCAGGTCACCATATGTGCAGACCTGCTAGTGCCTGAACCCCCTTCGTATGTATACGCAAGCAGAAGATCAAATACGCACGTTAAAGATCCTGTAATCCATATCAGCGTTTGGTGGGTTATGGAAACAAGAACATACCCAGCATGCACAGCCCCCAACCCCCAAAACGGAGTATGGCTGCCTACATGGCGGGGTAAATAAACAAAACAGTCATATACATAAAATGTTACATGTCTGTCTGAGTGTGTATGCGTGTGCCTGAAATCTGGTTGAATGACACAGGAAATGAATGATGAGTGCCCAGTGGCAGCTGTCAGTCAGATCTGCCCAGGTAGACAGCCTGTTGTGCAAATGACCCCCATGTTTGTAAAGCACTTAGAGCTTGGTCTCCGACCGAGGATAGGCGTGATATAAGTACCCATAGCAATCAATTAATCAATTTACAAGGTACACAACTTCAAGTCAATGCTGCTTATGGTACCAATTCAGCTAGCACACATGTATCCAAAAAATTGCTGTATACCTTTTTAAAGGTTTATCATGTTAAAAAAAAAAAAAAAACATGAGAAGTATTTGTTTTTGTCTTTGTTCTTTTTTTTGTTGTTGCCAACATCTTCCAAGCTCTATCAGTAGTGCTTTTTTCTTTTGAATTTCTTGTTGTTGTTTTTGGGGGTGGGGGTGGCAAGTGGTAGCCCCATCATTCACTGTTTAAGTTGAGTTACTTCCACCCATTACTGATCCTGAGTCCAACATACAAAGTCACACCTGGGTTCATCTGTCTCAGTCCCATTGTTAGTAGTCCTCGGGGAACCATCAATACTAGGTTACCAGGAGGCCACACACCAGAGGAGACTGCACTGCTGCTGAGTCACTTGGATGGTATTCAGTGTGTTATTCTCATGCCACTAATCCGAACTTACACACACGCGTGCGCCAGTCCCAGTGGCAACAACTTATCAGAAGTCATGAATTCAAGGTCACCATGAAATTTACTCCTCAGAGGTGACCCTGTCTCACTACCAACTCACTCTGATGGTCTTCAGCTGTGCATCATTTGTCTGATTCAACACAGGCATGACACCATACGCCAGTGACAACAGCTATCATCCTGTGACACTGATCACTGTGCCAGAACCACTGGTAACAAAAATCCTCCCAACCCCCTTTTTGGAACAACTACATAAACCAACCATGATGAAGTCACACACTCGCTCACCTTCAACTTTTCCCAGTATCTCCACTTCCGACCCAAACATCTCACTGACAAAGCCATCCTCACAAAGGAACACCTCTGATGAGTCCTTGTCCTTCAGGAAAGTGTATCTGAAAAACAAACAAAACATGGATGACCCTAAGTTTTTTAGGTTTTTTTTTAGTTTTCTTTTCTTACCAATCTTAAAAGTATGGATAGAGTGTGAACATGCAGTGTAACATCAGAATGGAAAAACAACAACAAAAAAACAAACTTTGTTATAATAAAGAAAAAGAAACAGACAAGACAAAAAACAACAACACAAATAACAATTCCCCTTTCTCTCCCCCCAAAATGGGAGGAGTTCTTTCCCTCGCTCTCCACACCCTTTTTTTTTCCCCACCACATGTGAGGGGTCCCTTTTGGTTTAGGTCTCAGTGACAAGAATGTACTCTATCCTTCCTTTCTCAGTACATCTCTGTGTCAACCAGGCTCTACAGGCATGTTCACCTGCACTGTTGTTAAGACAACTTTGAGCACTTCCAAAGATGTATCAATTAAGTAGATGACCTTGGACTCTGTAAAAGTCTTCATATTTCAAACAGTACCAAATTCAAGTGTGGGTGGGAACCAGCCACCAGCTGAAAAGCCCAAAATACATCTCTGAAAGCGGCTTTAAACCGCACATCCTCCCAATCTTCTGCATGTGATGCTAACCACTTCACCACAGTTACTCCTGCCCTCCCCACCTCCACCCCTTTTTATTTTACTTTATTTGGTGTTGTTGTTTTTTTTAGCTCCTTTTCCTATCAGTACTTATTTCCCCTCACACATACAAACTGTACTTATCTTTTAAGTTTACTAACCATGTATGAGTTTTATCTTAATTCTGAAACAAAGTAAAATAAAGGGAAAAAAAAAGGCAAAAGGCAATATCTAAATCTGTACAAGAGTAACCCCATCCTTGTTTTCACCAATCAAAGGCTGGATACAACTGCAAAGGGAGTAAGGGTGTCTCAGATGTCATTCCGATGAGATGATAAATACAAGGTCCCATTTGCAGCATGCACTTAACACATGCAAAAGAACCCATGGCAAAAAGAGAGTTGTCCCTCAAAAATTTCACTGTAAAATCCACTCTAATATGCATGTGTCTGCACAGGCCTGTGTATGTGCATACGTGCGCATGTGCGTGTGCATGTGTGCGAGTGTGTGTGCGTGTGTGTGTGTATGAGGAAGAGTGAGACAGACGCCTGAATGAATGATATAGGAAACAAATCATGAGCGCCAAAATGCAGCTCTCAGTTGCCACTACCTGGGTAGGCAGCTTGTTACGCAAATGACTGCGTGTGTAAACTGCTTCGAGCTCGGTCTCTGACCTATGACAGATGCTGTATAAACCTCCATACCAATCAATCAACAACAGAAAAACATCCAACAAACAAACAGACGAACAAAGAAATGCACTGTGTTTCCCTGTGCACCTACACCAGAGAGTCGCTGAAGCAGATGGCCTGATTGAAGGGCAGGGTCCAGGGCGTGGTGGTCCACACAAGAGCTGACACTGGACAGTCTTCAGCACAAACATCGCCTGCACCAAGGTTCAAAACATCTTTGCGGTTAGTTCACTGTGGTCAGTGCTGACAGAATGACAAACATAGTCCTTTTTACTGTCAGTTCAAACATCACCTCACAAACATTAACAAAACGTTCGTAGGTTAGTTCACTGTGTTCAGTTATGACAAAAATATTATCTTGTTTTTTGTTGTTACATCAAGATTAAAAATATTTTTGTAAGTTAGTTTACTGTGTTAAGTAATGACAAAATTATAACATAGATAGACAGACTGAAAGAAAGAAAGAAAGATAGATAGATAGATAGATAGATAGATAGATAGAGCTATAAATATAGATCAAGATCAAGACAAGATAGATGTATCCTCTCTTATGTTTTTTTACGTTAGTTCAAACAACACCTGCACAAAGATTCAAACTATCTTTACAGATTAGTTTACTGTGTTCAGTGCTGACAAAATTAGGACTGTGGGTAAGATGGATCAGCGGCCGAACGGTAATACGCCCAATTAGGAATCAAGTGCGCAGAGTCCCATATACACACCAGGACACTGTTTTACTCGGAATCAAGTGCGCAGAGTCCCATATACACACCAGGACACTGTTTTACTCCAACTTCCACCAGACCCTGAGTGTTGGTCTGCATGCTAGTCTCTTGGTTGAGACAATCAACTGAGGTTGAGTGAGGCAGAGTGCACTCAGCGCACATAAAAGAACCCACAGCAACAAAACGATTGTCCCCGGCAAAATTCTGTAGAAAAGTCCACTTTGATAGTAAAACAACTATTTAAGAAAAAAAAAAAAAGGTGGCACACTGTGGTGACATGCTCTCCTGAGGGGCAGCAGCCCGAATTTCATACAGAGAAAACTGTCATGACAAATGAAAAGTAATACAATGCAAGTTCCAGTCTCCTAGGTCCACTGATGTGCAGACCTGCTAGTGTGGAAATCTTTGCATGCACATGCCCAGAGACGATCAAACACACACAATAAAGATCCTGTAATCCACGTCAGAATCTGCTGGATTATGGAAGTACAGATGTCCAGACTGCACCAGTTACCACAGAAACATCAGCAGACTGACGCTGGTCATGGACACACTATGATCCTCCTTGGTTTTAATGATGCACAGCACCAGCATTTCATGGAGTGGATCAGACATGCCACAGTCAGGCACTGCACGAATAGCAGAGCAGAGACAAACTTCCATGATTCAAGACTAATGCCATCAAGAGGTTTTCCTCTCAGATCACCGCTACACTCCAGGCCCATGATGACAAGCTCCATCACCAGACAAAAGTTCTACAACAGGTAGGAAGATCCAGATGAGCAGTCCTCCAGTGGATCACTGCCCACTGTGGAATCCCATTATCTTTCGTGAAGAGTATTTGATCTTTTTTTTGTGTGGGCATGAGTACATGAAGGAGGTTGGGGCACAAGCGAAGGTGGAACAACCTACACCCCCAGCCCACCAGACTGGCAGGCTTCAGACCCTGAACCCTCAGGCTGAAGATCTTTTGCGTTCGACAGCTACGCAGTCAGGCTGAAGATCAAATGCTCTAACCACTCAGCTACTGCAAACCACTGCATGAACAACCCATCTTGAACAAAGAAAGAACTGTACCATTGCGAATTGCAATGTTCAAAGAACATTCTGATCTCATTCTATCTATTGCTTTCTGCCTATATTTTTTACACAAATCATTCAAGACTTATTAAACTTGTTCAAACAGAAACCTCAGAGTTTTTTGGGTTTTTTTGGTAGTTTGTTATTTAAATGATTCTTTATCACTTACACCTACAAATGAACAAAATTTTGCGTGCACCTTACCAATGACTTCCACCAGTGACTCAGGAAGATAGCTGATAGGAAACTTGACATAGACAGCGGTGCTTTTGTGGTCTGGGTTGTACTCCAGTTCAGCCTCAGCCAAAGCTGTCCTGTAGAGCATTGATGTCTATCATCACATTCAGCACCAAAAGGAATAATGAAGCATGAACATGGAAACAAAAAAACAAAAACAAAAAAAAAATTGAGAGCAATAAGGGCGAAACAGACAGCAAGAAAAAAAAAAGAGTTACAAATAAGAATGGAGCGAAGGAGTGAGAGTATCATTTTTTCAAACATCAATAGAGAATTAGCACCATGCAGACAGAAAGACAGACGGAGTAAAAGAGAGTCCTACAGTATACAGCCATACCTTAATGCCTGTACAGGTGTGCAAATATGTGTGGCGACATTTGTGGGTGCGACCGTATGTGTGTGTGTGCAGTAGTGGTAATCTTCAGTTTGTCTTTCCACTTTGAATGATATTATAATAAAATAAGATAAATAAAATCTTTTAAAGTTTAAAAGCAATGGTTGGAAGTGGCGGAAGAAGCGAGTATGTGGGACAGTGTGTGTGTGTGTGTGTGTGTGTGTGTGTGTGTGTGTGTGTGTGTGTGTCTGTGTGTGTGTGTGTGTCTGTGTGTGTGTGTGTGTGTGTGTGTGTGTGTGTGTGTGTGTGTGTGTGTGTGTGTGTGTGTGTGTGTGTGTGTGTCTGTGTGTGTGTGTCTGTGAAAGTGATAGGGAGAGACAGACGTTAAAAAAAAAAAAAAAAAAAAAGGGAACGTAAGCAAAATGGTAGGAAAAGCTAATATCAAACAACGACAACTGTCCTATTTGACTGCAAACCTTCTGCAATAACAGAAAACATCTTGAAATTTTCAAAAATAAATTCAAGTGAACTTTCTTAAAAGTCTGATAAAATATGATTTAAGACTGACATTCAATCATAATGTGTGTGCTAGAAATAAGTTCTCCACATATGCATTTAACATCTTTGTTGAACATCGTTACAAAAGCATTCAGCTTTGCTTGCACGATAATGACCGATTCTGCATTTATCTGATTCAACTTTAATTTTGTTACGCATTTCATTGTTTGATAGTTTCTGGTGTATTAATACGAATTATTTTATCATTTAAAACTTCGCCATTTTGCTGATTGCTGATGTATTACCTGACTTTGCTCCACAATGCTTGTTCTAGTCACCGGTAACCCTCGAGTACAGATAGAGGCACGTAAAGTTCTGTGGTTCCCTGTTTGTGTTTTTGCACCTTCTCTTGCAGCCCTCATACAAGGTTTCAGTATTCATCCAAAGGTAATTCTCCTATTTCTTTGTATGTTCTAAGCGGCAATGCCTGAAAGAGTGTGTGAGTGTGTATATACATATGTACGCGTGTGTGTCTACTTCGGAAGGTTATTGGCCGTAGCTACTTTTGTTTTCTCCGCATAGGCAGGTAGTTGTTTGCACAGGACAGGAATCAGACCCCTGCCGGAGTCTGCACTAGTGGGTCGTGGTTAAGTATGTGTAGTTAAAACATGTTTTCATGAAACTTGATTTAAACAAAAAAAGCAAGCAAACAAAGTGTGATTTCTCAGAGTCCTTACCTGGAAGATGGTGACCAGTACACTGGCATGTAGCCTCTGTAGATTAATCCCTGCAGCCATCCACACACACACACACACACACACACACACACACACGTTATAACAATGTTTCTACTGTAGCTTACCCTCACAACATTTCACAATGTAATCATGAATACCAACAGCAAATACCTCTGCTGTTTTTAAATATTTAAATGTGAAAATACTGCTGAAAGTAGTGTACACCCTGGATTATCTAATGAATCATGGAATCTTCTTCTTCATCTTCCTTTGTGGGCTGCAACTCCCACATTCACTTGTATGTACACGAGTGGGCTTTTACGTGTATAACTGTTTTTACCACACCAAGTAGGCAGCCATACTCCCTTTTCCACGCATGTATCACGTGGTAAGTTAGCAAATCATTATCTCATCGAGTAGAAAGGGGTCTTCTACCTGATGTATGTTCATTTAAATAGTATTTTTATAATCCTGACACATCAAACTAAATGTTCAGAGTCTGTTTATGTAAATTGAACCAAACTCCAATGAAGGAAAAATTGGAACATATGCAGGATGTCAGTGGACATCATCTAGGCACTATGCCAACACTTTTTGTAGGACATCAACTGATGTCTTATAGGCACTGAACTGGTTAAACTTATGCTTTTTTAGCATGATAAACTCGGTGTTGATAATCGAGGTGACAATGCCCTTTAAATCATGTTATTTTGATATATGTCAATTATTTAAGAAATTCTTAATTAAAGTCAAAGGTAAAGGAGATGTTGCCATCACCTCAAGCACACCATAACATGTAACCGTTTTCTCAAGATTTATGGCGATCCATGTTCAACAGACTTACAGAAACTACAACCCAGTCCTTTCAATTTCTCTTTAATGTTCATTCTATCAATTCAGTATCAACTTTAGAATATTCATACACAGTAAACATGTCGATGGTGTAGTTAGTGTCACTGTATGTCTTCTGCTTGGCAGATGTGGTGTAGCGTATATGGATTTGTCCGAACGCAGTGACGCCTCCTTGAGCTACTGATACTGATACTGTATGTCTTCTGTCCAGAATTTGTATTTCTTTCCTTTAATTGTGAATAAGAAAAACGACGTTATGCCATCTTCAAACCCAAACATCAATTGTGATTTTCTGGATCTGGATCCTCAATGAAATAAACCGTTCATGATCTGGAAATACAGCTTAATCTGGAAGACTTACAACCTACTATTGGTATGATTGTGGAGATTTTTTTCCAAATATGTTTAATCCAAATTTGGTATTGGCAGACAATGTATTTCCAGAGAAATGACAATATTACAGTTTACCAAAGACGCACACACACACACACACACGTGCGCGCGCGCGCGCACACACACACACACACACACAACCGAACAGTGAGTCAAAAACTGCAAACTTCTTTTTCCCCGGTCTTTCTCCCTACCCTGCCCCACCCCCCACCCCATGGCCCCAAACAATGCCTTCCATTGACCCTCAGTAATTACCTATCAGTTACAAACCCAATTAAAACATTTCACAAATCAAAGCCAGACAGGTACCATATCTAAAGGACATTGGGGTGGGGGGGAGGGGGGGGAGTGGAGGTGGGGTAGGGGTTGGCTGCCCTCACCTTTTCATAGATTTTGTAGAAAATGTCCAGTTGAGCACTCTCATACTGTGGAGACAGTGTGGTGTAGACAGAGCTCCAGTCAGCCATCACCCCCCACTGTTTGAATGATTCCATCTGGTCCCTCATAGCCTCCATGGCGCATCTCCGTGCTGACACAAGAGAACACACACACGCACAAGGACACACACACAGATACATCTATGATAAATCTCTTGGGAGGCATTCAAACTTCTCCATGACGAAAAGTGAACAGAGTTGAAAGGTGACAGTCACCCCCCAAAACGGAGTATGGCTGTCTACATGGCGGGGTCATACACGTAAAAGCCCACTCGTATCCATATGAGTGAATGTGGGAGTTGCAGCCCACGAACGCAGAAGAAGAAGATGAAAGGTGACAGTCAATAATATTGTGGACACTTTAAAAAAAATTTTGTATTGCCTCCATTGCAAATCTCTAAGCTAGTGTAAGAGAAGACAAAAATATGTGATTAACCTCCTGAATTCTAGAAAATAAACTTCACTTGAATGAATCTGACAAAAAAGTATTGCAAGAAAAACAAGAGGAATCGAAAGAGATTAGAAAAAAAAATGGAAGGCATTATCATTAGATCCAAAGATCACTGGATTTCTCAAGGTGAAAAAAATAAACAAATATTTTTGCTCCCTAGAAAAAAGACATTTTATAAGTAAACAAATGATGAAGTTAATTACAGATAAAGTGGAAGTGATAACAGAAACTGAAGGTATGCTGAAAGAAACCAGAAACTTCTACAAAAAATCATATACAGAGAGACCAGGTACAAGACTCGACACTGACAATTATATGAACAGTCTGCCAAATTTAACAGAAAATGAAGCCAATGAGTTAGAATGTCCAATCACTATAGAAGCAGTATCCACAGTTTTGAAGAAAATGCAAAATTATAAAAGCTCTGGTTCAGATGGGATGACTGTGAACTTCAAACTTCTACCTGGAAACAGGTAGGTAGTTTTGTGGTTTGTTCCCTCAATGAAGGTTTTGAAAAAGGAGAAATGTCAGCTACACAAAAGGAAGGGATTATAATTTGCTTACCTAGAGGAGATAAACCGTGAGAATACTTAAAGAACTGGATACTAATATCATTATTGAATGTTACTTACAAAATTGCTTCAGGCTGTATAGCAGAGAGAATAAAAAAAATATATTACAAAAATTAATAAAAGATGATGAAACTGGGTTTGTTCCAGGTAGGTATAGAGGAGATAACCTCAAAACCAATAATGAGTTTCACAGTAACAACCATTATTGTTGCAAATACTTTTAATTATTATTACACACACACACACACACACACACACACACACACACACACACAATAAATTAACACTTTCATGTTAAAAATTACAAAATCCAACTGAAGGTAAAAGTAGAAATGTTGTTGCTGCTTTTGTTTGGATCCATTTTCTTTCTTTTTTTTCCTTTTCTTTTTATCTTACCACAGCAGCGTCATCAGCCCAGCCATCAAAACAACACACTCTGATGAACAGTCAACTCCCTGGGCGTGCCAGATAAAAATTGCATATTAACCCCATCACAGCTTTAAGTGTAAATTTGTGAAATTAAATCAGTGTGGCAGGACTCCATGTCTTTAAGATGGTGTCACTTTGCCAGTCACCCCCTTTTTTTTTTTTTAATCCTTTCTCTTTGGGTTATGTGAATAACTGTTCTGCAAAATCACTCATATCAATGACATGCACAAAATAAGTAGGAAATACAGTTAAAACTAATGCTAAACTGATATGACTACACCAAAGTTCAGCAGTTAAGGTGTTAATGACATTCTTTATAAACTTGATCTACCTAACAGCTACATGCCCATCAAAATTCCCCTGGACCGGCACTACAAAACATCACTGCAGCAAAAAATAGGGTACTTCACTAAATCGGCAAAAAAACCCCGTTTATCTAACTGGTCGAACAAAGCTTCATTTTCATGCGTCCAGAATCTGCAAACGGTTCAGTTTAGAATACCGCCTGCACTAAACAAGACAAAATGAAATAAGAATAGTCTGTTGGTACAAGGATACTTGTACCTGGCCCAGAGTAGAAGTATTCATGAGTTAACTCAAAACTGAAGTAGAATAAGTTTGAAAAAAAAAAGTTTTTTTTTAAAAAGATCTTTTTTAAGTAAAAAAAAGTTACCTTTCTCCCTTATCTGAATGGGCGTGAGGTCGCTGTGCTGTCCCTTGCCCCTGGCATCGGCCAGAGCCTTGATCTCGATGGGCATGCCATGGCAGTCCCAGCCGGGTACATAGTGCACCCTGTAACCTCGCAGCAGCTTGTAGCGGTTGGTGATGTCCTTCAGGATCTGAGACACCAGATCACCACCCCCAGGTGAATTTCACACACTCTTCAGAACGGAAAGGAGGGAACGAAAATGATAATGGGGGAGGGAGAATGAGCCTGACAATGTCGACGAAAACTGGACAAATGTTCTCAAAGGACAGGAAGAAAGAGGGAGGGAGAGCAAATCAACTCAAATCAAATCAACTTATGGTGCTTAGAGCCTCGCTGACAGGGAGAGAGAGAGGGAAGGAATAAAAGAGAGAGAGATGGACAAAGACGACGTTGAAAAAGTGCATGTAACAAGGGTGGAAAATCTTACAATGCAATACTTTTTTCATTGTTTATACTGCTTTATCTTCCATTTAAAAAAAAAATCATAATCAGGGTCTAAAAAAGTATCAAATGTATTTTGGCAAATCAATTGTAAAGATGATTATAATTACAGTCTAAAATGGACTTTACTATGGAGAGGGAAGGGGATTTTACTGCAACTAAAGCTGGTAAGAAAAAAAAAGAGGACATAGTCCTTTGGTTAAAAAAAAAAAGAAAAAAGGATATAACAATGTCAGGTGCTATAGGAAAAAACCTGTTACTCCTTTCCCACCTTGTTGATGGCATGTCCCACGTGAGTTTTCCCATTGGCATATGGTGGACCGTCATGAAGACAGAAAACTTTCTCTCTAGGCTGTGTGGCTTGCCAGGCATACAGTTCAAGGAACCGGGCAGTCTAGAATAAAAATGATAGTGCTAACAATAATAATGATGATGCTAATAATAATAATGATGACAATGATGATGATAACAATATGTATGTTTGTGTGTGTTTTTGTACACACACACACACACACACTGTTGTTGTTAACAAATCTCATTGATGATAATAATAATAATGATGATGATGATGATGATAACAATATGTATGTTTGTGTGTGTGTTTGCACACACACACACACACACACACACACACACACACACACATTGTTGTTGTTAACAAATCTTAATGTTCTGGTTGAGCTCTTTTGTAAACTTGCTACAGGGATAACAGGTTTAAGTATCTCCTTCACATCACATTTAGTTGACACTGATTAATGGCAGTCTGCTTCCTAAAGTTATAATGATTACATAATTATTCCAGGTAATGTGTCCTTCAAAGTTCAGGATGTGTAAGCATTCTTTCTCACTGTATCTGTTGCCTATACTATATTCTGAATATTCCGTCCTCTCTCTCTCTCTCTCTCTCTCACACACACACACACACACACACACACACACATGAGATGACCCTGTTTTGTACAAAATTTAAGACACAAGCAATATCAAAAGAACATACAGTCTCATGTCAGTTGAACTTAAACACAACGGAGCTCAGACATATACATCAGAATACAGATATGGCAGAACACAGAGAAGTTCAATCCAGTTTCTCAATGAGATGGTCAGTGCATTCTGACAAATCCATGTATGCTAAACCATGTCTGCTAAGCAGATACTTGCCCAGCAGAGTAACCCGACTTGCTAAGTCAGGCCTCAAGGGGGAAATTTTTATTTTCCAATAATAATAATAATAATAAATGAAACACAAATCAATACCAAAAAAGTAAAGAACCTTCTTAGAACAAGTAGAGAACAAAACAGGCAAGGCCTTCAAGACTCACTTGTAACACACTACTTATAAAAATTACAAATTATTTTGTTGAAATGTGCTCTCTATTTGTTATTATAATTATATACATCTACACAAGAAAAACAAAGAAGAAAAAAAAAAGGCTTCAATGCAGATTTGAACCACGGATGTTTGGGTCAAGAATGAGTGATTTTACCCAGTGCGCTAACACGGGTTCAATGCTGACATTCAACAATTATTATTTGAGCATGTTCTTTTAGCGGAATAAACTGACAGCCACAATCAAAGTAATAACGCAGTTTAAATCATTTTATTTTGGTATATCTCGGGCATTAAAAAATTTCTTCAAGTCCATGTGAAGGAGACATTCCCATCACCTCGAAAATACTGCAATATATGTCCGTTTTTACAGATCTACAGAGATCCATGTTCGACAAGCTTTGTCTTTCCACTCACTGAGAAACTACGACACCGTCCATTCAATTTCTTTTTTCTGTTCATTCTAGTTAATTCAGTATCCACCTTAAAGCATTTATATGCAGTAAACACGTCAATGATAATTCAAGAAATTCTTTTAATTTGGCGGTAAAGGAGACGTTACTATCATGTCAGGCTTTGCAACATGTTTTGTCAAGATCTGCACTGACCAGTGCCATGTAGACAAGGTAGTGAAACAGTCGATTCAAAATTTCTTTTCTGTTCATTCTTGTTTATTCAATTCAATGTCCACTTCAGAATAATCAATGGCAGTAAACACGGTAATAATGGTAGTTAGTGTCACTGTATGTGTTCTGTCCAGAGTGTGCATCTGTCAGGGGAGCAGAGAGCTGTTAAACATACTTCAGGCTATATTCAAACCTTGTGAGGATCAGGCTAGACTAAGATGAACGGATACCAGAAATGTGTCCAGACTTTACCGAAGATTCAAACCAAAGAGGAGAGGATAATTAGAGTACTCCAAATCGTGGAGGTGGTTGGGAAGCCATACGAGGGGGGAGGCAGGCGAGACTCCGCTGCTCGTCTCCTAGGTAACGCCTCAAGCAACAATGAGGTCCAAGCATGTTGTGAGAAAGGAACAGGTTTCTGGGCACCAGGGTGGACGAGCTTGTTGTTAAGATGGTTGGACAGTAACTAGGAAGCTGGAGAGTACAAGGTGGAATGTTGCTGTTCTCCAACCTCAGGAATAAAGAAAGTCTGTAGATTGTAACCACTAGAATTGTAGAAAAACTGTCCCTTTAATATTATCACATCTTAATATAAAGATTTGTTGCTGTTGTCAGGCTGAAACATATAAAAATGTACATAACAGTTTGTAGTAAATTTGTGTGCAAAAGTTTTGTGATTTTTATGTTGGAAAAACAATGGAAATGTTGTGTCACGTGAGTGGTCACGTGAAAAACAATTGTACACACTGCGGGAGGATAAAAGTAGCCACCCAGGTGTGTATCAGGGTCTTCTGGTTAAGACAGACTTCTGGTCAGGACTTCTGGTTAAGACAGACTTCTGGTTAAGGACTTCCGGTTAAGACTCACAAAGCGGGGGGCTTGTGAGAAAGACTGCTCAGACGAAAGGTGGAGAGATAGGTCAAGGTCGTGGCGTGAGGTGACAGGAGAGAGACTGAAGCAAGAAGAAGTAAAGAAGTAAAGAAGACAGAGGAGGAGAGACCTGAAGATCGTCCACAATGACACTTTCCTGCCTGCCAGCACCAGAAGATCCAGAAGACCAACCAGGCATGAGATTCTACAGACCTGTGCAAAAAGGGCATTCCAGACAACCCGATTCTTGGAGACAGCTACAGTCAGCAATGGTGACTGCTGGGGCAGAACTGCATTGTGTGAGTGTGTGAATGGAAGCCTGACCAGGTGAGAGAGTAGATTATCCTGGGATTAGAATTATAACTTGAAAGTATAATGCCTTTGAAATTCCATGTTGTATGAAGATTTTTGATTTGACGTGTGTGAATTAATAAATATTTTTAATCAGTATATAAAGTGTATAAATGTATACTGTGTCCTCTGCTTGTAAAAGAGGAATGAATGAACAGTGATTGTTAGAGTGCATAGTTGCGTGCTTGATTGAGAATCAAATCTAACCTGTGAGCTAACCCTGACAACAAAAAATTCACTTAAGCAAAATTAAATACACATTTCCTCCCAACCTGGACAGTATTTCTTTGTTTTTAATTGCGAACTGAAGAAAAGCGAGGTCATGGCATCTTCTCACCAGACAATCTGGAAGCTGCAAAGGGGTAACTGCCGTTTTCAGAATCCGAATGAAAAATAACAAAATAAACTGTTAATGTTTCAGAAATATGGCTAAGTTCGGGAGACTACAACCTATTATTGAAATTACTGTGAAGATTTTTTTTCCTACTATTTTTAAGCCAAATTTGATATTGGCAGACAAAGTATTTCCAGAGAAAATGGCAATGTTAAAGTTTACCACACACAGACACACACACACAAACAGAACACCGAGTTATAACATACTCACTTTGTTTACACATGTGAGTCAATGATATTTATTTATTTTGCCAATACCCCCACTATTTAACATAAAAGAGCAATAAAGTTCTGCCTTCAACTCCTTTTATTCAGATTAGAATATATTTCTACTTGTCCTCTTAACCTTACTCTCTCTCTCTCTCTCTCTATATATATATATATATATATTGAAAAAATAAAAATAAAAAAGAGAATAAATTCAGTTAGTGAAACAAACTGGTCAAACAATTTGTCCTCGAGTGACCTATGCCGACCACGAAGTAGAAAGGTTATTCAAATTATCCGACCGGCCCTTACCCCTTGAATTTCTTGTTCCCTTTTCGGAGCAAGTCCGTCTTTGACTGAGAGTGGGAAGCTTGTCTTGGGTAGGCAAAGTGTGTCTGCATAGCGTTTACTTTTCTTTGCAACGGGTTTTTTGCTTTTGCTACCCAAAAATGGCAAAATGAAAGTCCAGAACTTGCTTCTGAATCTCACCGACATGTGGAGGGCTCCATGCCCGCAAGACAGTATTTTTTGGACATTCATTTTACCTGTTTACAAACACCATTCGAACAGACTGTGTAAGAATACAGTTCATAACTGAATGCACGCAGAATTCACATGCAACACAAGCACGCGATCTGCTCGCACTCAAAATGCAAGTTGTTCATGAGGGCAGCCATGTTGCAGTCTCGAAATAAATAAAGGTCAGAGTTTACAAACGTGAGATCGTTCGAATTTCAGGTTCAAGTATCCTGAAACACAAGAATTTTTTAGATACAGCATTATTAGACAACTATTTGTATAGCCTATACCAGTGTCTCTTTAGTCAACAAAAGCTTCCGTACAATGTATAACGGCGAAAAAATAGAAATGACCCAAATTTTGCTGCGTAAAGGTGAAGGTCACAGCTGATCTATTTCCAAATACTGACGGGAACTGGGCGGTACTGGGATAATGACTTGAAGCATATCAATGTAGCTAACATAAATCAGTTAAACAGCAGTCATGTGATGCCTTTAGCTGCCTGCAAAACATGACGGACAGTATGGCAAGTTTTGTTAATCCAACTGAACAAAAAGAAAGCGGTGATGCCAAAGAAGCACTGGTTAAATATGCGCGATCAACTTGGGCCCCTCTGCCTACTTTAAAACCTGCCTTGCCTCCAAGTGTGGAACTCAATATCACAATCGTCTACACTGCAATTTACGCTCTTTTGTTTGTGTTTGTGTACGTGCAGCTATGGATGATATGGTACTACCGCCACAAACGATTCAGTTATCAGACAGTGTTTTTGTTCAGCTGTCTGATCTGGTCAGGTCTACGCACGACTTTATTTTCGTTTTATTTCAAGGACTGTGACATCGCCAACGACTTGCCGATGCTGTTGTATTGGCTACTTTACTGCTTCCCGGTGTGTCTCCAGTTTACCATGCTGTGTTTGCTGGTCTTGTTTTTCGCTCAGGTAAGCACTGGGGAGAAAAAGAAGCAATATTATTAGATATATCTATATTTACCATATAGCCTACAAGTACGTATCGTCTATTTTACTGTTGTTTCCACAAAAGATTCATAACACAAAAAAGCATATCCAGGGAACCTTACGTACATTAATACAAGCTGCCTGATGTGTATAGATCGTAGTGTGTAGGTGAACTGAAAAAAAAAAAAAAAAAGAAGAAGAAAAAGTTTTTCTCACTCTGCCATGCATGCATATGTGTGTGTGTGTTTGAGGGGGGTGGGGTGGGGGGGGGGGGGGTAGAGGGTCTGTGTGTGTGAGAGTCGCTGTGTGCGAGTCTCTTTGTGTGTGTGTGTGTGTGTGTGTGTGTGGTAGGGTGTCTGTGGGTCTGTGTGATTCTGTGTCTAAGTGTGTGTGTGTGTGTGTGCTGTAATGTGTGTGTCACTGTCTACCTATGTACAGAGGACTGTGTGTGTGTGTGTGTGTGTGTGTGTGTGATGAGACTTTAAGTGTTAGCATAGGCATACATCTATCATGTCCAACATGTTATCAGTCAGTTATTCCACATGACGCAGCATGTCAAGTAGGACTGTGATGTGTCTGACCAAGCCTGTGGCTGTTCCCACAGTGTATGCCCCAGCACTCTCGCAGCCAGATCTATTGTTTTCCCTGCATCTCTATCTTTCCATTTGAATTGTTCATTTGGAACTGATTATTTGAACACATGCTGTGCACATGTTCTACAGTACACATTCTATTCATTATAATATTGTGCAATAAACATGCTGTTCACACATTCTACAGTACACATTCTATTCATTATAATATTGTTACAATAATCAAAATGCCGTATGACACTGACACTAGTGAAATAAAGTCATACATTACAACAGTTCACATTGTTATTTATAATATCAAGTTTAGTTTGACAAAGTCTGTTTGGTTCAAGCAAAGACATAACCTGGTCTTGAAATAAATAGTTATTTGAAAGGAAAAGGAAAAAAAAAAGACAATATCTTCATGTCCTACAAGTACAATGTATCAGCTGAGTATTAGTTGTTGGCATGTGAAGTGACTATAACTCTAGACCTCAAAAGCATTATTATGATGTTTAAGAAAGGAAAGAGAAGGCAAATGGCCCAGATGGCATTGGCGCCTGTCGTCTTTAAATTCCATAATCCTGAAAGATTCATGTCTTCAACTTCAAGAAAGGAGAAAGCTCTAGCCTGCAAAATTACAGACCAGTCTTTTTTACACAGGTATGTTAGTTGTAAGGTGCTAGAACACATCACAGTGAGCTATACAGGCGTTTATATATATATATATATATATATATCTAAGTAGTGTGGAGCAACATTCTGTGTCCTCACTGACCGTAGCTGCATAGCATCTGGTCACAGCACCTTTAGCTTTCTTCATAACATCAAGATATGGCTCCAGAGCAAGATGACAGGCAGATATCATGGACCTTGCCGATGTATTTTATGACAGCTGATGAATCATGATCTCCTGCTCCTCAAGCTTCATATTTTAGACAGCTCAAGGGGCATTGTGAACACAAAATGAATCCATAGCATATTTCTGACCAGCCAGGCCCATGGGGGGAAGGAGGGAGAGCTTTTGAATTCTTTTGTTATTACGCTCTTTTGTCTTCTCTTCTGACAGATTGCTTTGTATTGTATTAGTCTATTACCTTTTTGTTTAAAAGGATTTCTCTGTATGAAGTTCAGGCTACTCTCTCTGAGGAGGGTGCCATGGCACAGTGCAGCACCACTCTGTTTTAGTGCGTGCGTGTGTGTGTGTGTGTGTGTGTGTGTGTGTGTGTGTGTGTGTGTTGATTTTGTTGTTGTTTTTTTCCTGACTGCAAGTGGTTTGTTTTACTGTTTCAGTGGATTTTTCTACAGAATTTAGCCAGGAACAACCCTTTTGTTGCCATTGGCTCTTTCACATGTGCTGAATGTATGGTTCACAGAGGATCTCAGTTTCTCGTCATCTGAATGACCAGCACCCATAAATCACCCCAGGTCTACTGGTGGGGGTAGGAGGGGGCAGTGGAACTGAAACCATGGACATTCACTTCCTAGTTAGATGCGTTATCACAAGGCCCTACTCCACTGTCGCGGAACTCCTCCTGCTCTCAGCAAATAGATTTAAAATGTGATACCTGTGGTCATGCACAAGGTGGAAGAAAGTAGTGAAAGCCATAAAGATATCAAATGACTCGTGGACGCGCTGTTTATGTACAGTAATCAGCTGGTGTGTGTCCATCGAGATCGATGATGACCATCGTTGTCATCCAGCTGGGGGATGGGGGGAGGGTGGTGGGGGGGGGGGATGCTCATGAATCTATCTGTGAGTGCGCAGATGGCTGAATAGTCCAATCTGCGCACGAAATGTTCGCTGACAGTTGGGGCAGACAAGAACAGGCATATCATTGTCAGGGAGCTTGTTTGCCCGTGACTTTCTGGCCTGCCTCTTCTGAACAGCTGCAGCAGTCCTGTTGGCCTCGCACAACTTGGCACCTTTGTGCACAGCAGTGCGCCATTTGTCACGGTCCGCTGCAGATTCCTCCCAGGAGTCAGGGTTGATATCAAACGCTTTCAGAGAGACTTTCAGAGTATCTCTGAAGCGCTTCTTCTGACCTCCGTGTGATCTCTTCCCTTGTTGCAGCTCGCCATAGAAGAGCCTTTTGGGCAGCCGATGGTCTGGCATGCGCGCCACGTGTCCAGCCCAGCGAAGCTGGGACTGCATCAGGATGGTGAAGATGCTGGGAAGGGTGGCTTTTGCAAGCACCTCCGTGTCTGGGGTCCTGTCTTGCCACTTGATGTTCAGTAGCTTCCTTAGGCATGTTGTGTGGAAGTGGTTCAGCTTCTTGGCATGTCGTTGGTACACTGTCCAAGTTTCGCAGGCGTACAGTAGTGTGGGGAGAACTACTGCTCTGTACACCTTTAGTTTGGTCTCAAGACCAATGCCTCTTCTGTTCCAGACATTTGCATAGAGTCTACCAAAAGTTGCGCTTGCTCTTGCAATCCTGACGTTCACTTCATCGTCAATGGTCGCATTTTGTGACAATGTGCTGCCAAGGTATGTGAACCGCTCCACCACACTGAGTCTCTGACCGTTGACTGTGATGTTGGGCTCAACGTAGGGTTTCCCTGGGGCTGGCTGATGGAGAACTTCAGTTTTCCTCGTGCTGATGGTAAGGCCGAAGTTCCTGCTGGCAGTGGCAAATTTGTCCACGCTGAGTTGCATGTCAGCTTCAGATCCAGCGTTGAGGGCACAATCATCAGCAAACAAAAAGTCTCTGATGATGTCTGTCATGACCTTCGTTTTTGCTTGAAGCCTTCTGAGGTTAAACAGCTTGCCATCTGTTCGGTACTTTAGGCCAATTCCAACATCGCCATCTCTGAAGGCATCAGTAAGCACTGCAGAGAACATGAGGCTGAACAGTGTTGGAGCCAGGACGCAGCCTTGCTTGACACCATTTGTGACAGGAAAAGCAGCAGATGTTTCACCATTGTCCTGGACTCGAGCCTGCATGCCTTCATGGAATTGGCTGACCAAGGAAATAAATTTCCGAGGGCATCCGTACTTGGCCATGATCTTCCACAGTCCCTCTCTACTCACGGTGTCGAAGGCTTTAGTGAGGTCAACATAGGTGGAGAACAGAGCAGCATTTTGCTCCTGACATTTCTCTTGCAGCTGCCTTGCAGCAAACACCATGTCGGTGGTTCCACGCTCTTTCCGGAATCCACATTGGCTCTCAGGCAAATGACCTTGGTCAAGGTGTGCTGTGAGGCGGTTTAGTAAGATCCTGGCAAGTATCTTGCCTGCGATAGAGAGCAAGGAAATGCCCCGATGGTTATCACAGGCTTGCCGGTTCCCCTTTCGCTTGTACAGGTGAATGATAGATGCATCTTTGAAATCCTGGGGGATCGTCTCTTCTTTCCACATGAGTGAGTACAGCTGATGGAGCTTCTCAGTCAGCACAGTGCCTCCATCCTTGTAGACCTCTGCTGGTATGGAGTCTGAGCCAGGTGCTTTGCCACTGGATAGCAGACGGATTGCTTTCTGGGTCTCAAGAAGTGTTGGCGGATCGTCCAGTGCTTCGTTGATGGGGACTTGTGGGAGCCGGTCTATGGCTTCATCATTTATGGAGGAAGGGCGATTTAAGACACTGTTGAAGTGCTCAGCCCAGCGTTTGAGAATTTTCTCCTTCTCGGTGATCAAGGTATTCCCATCTGCACTGAGGAGGGGGGATGATCCTGAGGATGTGGGACCGTAGACTTCTTTTAAGGCATCATAGAACCTCTTCATATCGTGCCTGTCAGCATATCCCTGGATCTCATCGGCTTTGTCGCTCAACCACTTATCCTGCATCTGACGTAACTTTTGCTGAACAGTCCTGCGGATGGCATTGTACGCATCCTTTTTTGATGTGGACTTTGGGTTGCTCAGGTGGGCTTGATGCAGACGGCGTTTCTCATCCAGAAGCTGCTTGATTTCCTCACAGTTTTCATCAAACCAGTCTTTGTGCTTTCTGGTCATGGGTCCCAGGGTCTCTGAAGCTGTACTATAGATCATCTCGCGCAAGGTCCTCCAGTCAGATTCCACATTCTGGTTGTCCAGAGAGGCGGATTCCAGACGATCTTCCAGCAGCTCCACAAAGGTCTGTTTGATGGTGATGTTTTTCAGCTGAGCAATGTTGAGCCGTTTTGGAGCCTTCTGGCCTTGGGGGCGTCTCTTGGGCTGGATTCGAATATTCAGCTTCGAGACTACAAGGCGATGGTCTGTCCAACACTCGGCGCCGCACATGGTCTTTGTCACACGTACATCTTGCCTATCCCTTTTCCTGACGATGACGTAATCGATGAGATGCCAATGCTTTGAGCGAGGGTGCATCCATGACGTCCTGTTACGGGTAGGGAGGCAGAAAACTGTGTTGGTTATCAGCAGTTCGTGCTCTGCACAGGTCTGAAGCAAAAGCAATCCATTTGGGTTACAGTGGCCCACACCATGCTTTCCAATCACTCCATCCCAGGAGATGTAGTCAGAGCCAACTCTAGCATTGAAGTCCCCAAGAATGATGAGCTTGTCTGCTTTAGGGATAGCAGCAATGACAGAGTGAAGGTCCTCGTAGAACTTCGCCTTCACTTCATCCGGGTTGGTCATGGTTGGGGCGTAGGCACTGACAATGGTGAGGTGCTTCTGGCCAGATGCCAGTGGGAGTTTCATGGTCATAAGCCTATCGTTGACTCCCTTTGGGATTCCTGCTAGCTTGCTGACAAGTGCTGTTTTTACTGCAAAACCAACGCCAGCCTCACGTCGCTCTTCGCTTCCTCGTCCACTCCAGAAGAAGGTGTAACCAGATCCCCGTTCACAGAGCTCACCTTCGCCTGCAAGCCGAGTCTCACTCAAGGCTGCGATGTCGATGTTGTATCTGGCGAGTTCGGATGCAACTAGTGCCGTTCTCCTTTGGGGTCTGTCCACGTTATCTCTGTCCAGGAGAGTCCTTATGTTCCAGGCACCAATGGTGAGAGGAACGATCCTTGTATTTTTCTTTTCTTTCTCTTTGTTTCGACCGCTGATGTAGGGTCCCCGCCAGCCGCGGTATGCTGGCCAGGGCGATATGGAGCAGGCAATTTTTAGGGCACCTTTTCTAGCCCCTTCCTCATGCCAGGGAGGTGAGCAGTGCATTCCTAAAGAGGGCTGCTCAGACGCTCAGACGGCTGCCGAGCTCCATCGCTGCTCCTGTCGATGAAGAACGACCCTATGGCCTGAACCGCCTGCGTGCAGGTCTGCGGCTGCGACTGCCAGTGTACCCACACCTGTCGTTTCGTCGCTCGCCTGTCGCCACAGGACTTGGGGGTGATGAAATGATGAAGGATGAAAGGTCAGTATGGATGACTGATGACTTGCGCGATGAGTTTGTTTAAAGTGAAGAGGAGTTGCGCAACGTCGACCTCACTCTCTCGTCCGGGTCCACCAATTTCCAGTGGCAAGACTAAGTCGAGACAACTGGAGGATGAGCACGGATGCAGTGGATGACCAAGATATCCTTTCAGTGTCTCATCTTGCTCTCTGCACTCCACAGTGCGTTGCTGTATCCGCCTTCCTCTCCGTTGAACCGTTAGGTTTCTTCCGCAGATTCTACCGGATCCAGACTTCGCATGCATGGGTAGACACACCCCGGGGGCCAACTGTGTGTGTGGCATGCACACAGCACGGTGGAGCTAGATGGCCGTCGGTGGCTCTCCTGAGCCGACGCCCTTTTATGGATCTCGTTTTTAATTCCATAAGGGTGTCTAGCCACCCGCCTCACCAGTCCCGGAAGGGAGTGGTGAGAGTGCCGGTTTAGTCGCCGGCAATCCGACCCTGAACAGGTTGTACTGGATTTCAGGTTACCAGTAGCAGATCTAGTGACCTGACCTGACCTGCTACTGACTGACTGACTGACTCACTGAACAAATGAATGAATACGCCTTATTTTAGTTATAAAGTTATATGTTGTAATTCAAGATCAGTATATTTGTAAGGGTACTTTTTTTTTCTTTCTTCAAAAAAAAAAAAAAAAAAAAAAAAAAGGAGGGGGGGGGGGGGGATGAGGTAAAGTGATGAATGATGGTGTAAGGAGAATAGGGGTTTCTTGGTTAAATATGATTTTTTTTTTTTTTAAATACCCTGAAGAAATTATAGATTTGCCATCATATGAAAATTGTTCGCAAAAGTCTTGAACAGATTACCTTTTCAATTGGATAGAATAAGTAGGTAGTTGCCTCAGAGAAAAATAAATCAATGTAATAATAATAACAAAACTGCCAACAAAATACAAGGAAGGATTAACCTTTCATAATGGAATAAAGAAGTCATTGGCTCAGCAAAAACTGCAAACAACTGTATTGTATTACTGTGCCAAGAAACCACTACTGGTGAGAAATTTCAAGTCTGTCTGACCCACTTTTCAGTGTGTACATGTACACTTGCACACATGTGCATGGCATGTGTGTGTGTGTGTGTATGTGTGTGTGTGTGTGCATTGTGTGTGTTATTTGTTTTGTGTATGTGAATGTGCACATGTGTGCATGATCTCACATCAGTACTTTGTCAAGATAACTCATTATCTCAGACTGACTTTATGTATTGTATTGTTTTATTCTTTTTTGTCACAACAGATTTCTCTGTGTGAAATTGGGCTGCTCTCTCCAGGGAGAGCATGTCGCTACACTGAGAGCGCCACCCATGTTTTCGTATTTTTTTCCTGCTTGCAGTTTTTTTAGTTGTTTTCCTATCGAAGTGGATCTTTCTACTGAATTTTCCCAGGGACAACCTTTTTGTTGCCATGGGTTCTTTTACACGTGCTAAATGCATACTGCACATGGGACCTCGGTTTATCATCTCATCCGAATGACTAGTCCTCAGACCACCTCTCAAAGTATAGTGGAGTAGGAGAAAATACTGGTGACACTGCCGGGATTTGAACCAGTGTGCTCAGATTCTCTCACTTCCTAGGTGGACGCGATACCTCTAGGCCATCACTCCACTCCACATGTGTGTGTTGGGGGACTGGGGGAGGGGGAGGGTCTTGTGGGGGGAGGGGGGTGGCAGGTATGTGTGTGTGTGCATGTGTGCATGCGTGTGTGTGCATGTGTGTGTGTGTGTGTGTGTGTGTGTGTGTGTAGTAGAAGTTGCAGTCTGGGAGAAAAGTGGTTTTTGGTTGTTATTTTTTTTGTATAGGTAATAAAATTGCATAAATGGTCTGCTTCACTGTATGCATATGAAAAAAATCATTTTGTGGTGTCTCGCCTCCTGTCAAAGCAATCATTTAGCCACACTTCAGTACGAAATGACACCTGTGACAGATGTTTCTTTTGTTTTTCTTTGCACTTCCTTTTCCTATTTCTCCCCCACCCTCTCTCTCTCTCTCTCTCTCACACACACACACACAGACACACACACACCTGTACACACACAAACACAGGCACACGCAGATCTATGCACACACACACCAAACACACACACACACATTCTCTCTCTCTCTCTCTCTCTCTCTCTCTCTCTCACACACACACACACACACACACACACACACACACACACACACACAGATGAGTCACTAGCTGATGTCACACATTGTTTCTGAGGGTGACTAAAGACACAGCTGGTGCATGTGATTTAGTTATGGTGTATTTTAGTGTTGTGACTCTTTAAAAACCATAGCGATACTTTCTCTGTCTCTCTTTCAGTCTTTGTCCTTGTCTCTTTTCTCTGTCTCTGTTTCTAGGGATAGCCTTTCTTGAAGATTGTTTGACTGATTTACGACTGATGCCAGCAGATGTTTGTAATCTTTCTCCATCACGGCTGGTAAATGATTACACAGAGTCTCAATTCAAAATCTCCTGTGCTCTTGTTTGACATTATTCCCAAGATACACACATACCAAGTCATGTCATGACTGGGGGATTCCCAGTACTTTTTAAACAAAGTATTTTTAAAGGATGTCCTGTCATAATACTATCTGAATTTTATTGTGTATGCTTCAGAGTCTGTAACTAGTAGTGTTAGTTTGAATCAGTTTCAAACAGGGGGACTTGCTTTGCCAAAGTTTAACAAGAAAATCCATGATAATAATGTGTACGTGTGTGTGTGTGTGTGTTTGTGCATGTGTGTTTGTGCGTGTGTGTGTGTGTGAGAGAGAGAGAGAGAGAGAGAGAGAGAGAGAGAGTGCAAGTGTGTGTGTCACTTTGTGTGTGTGTATCTGTGTACATGTATGAGTGTGTGTGTTTATGTGTGCGTACGCATGCAACAGAGTGGGTGTAGAAGACAGGGATGGTGACTGTGTGTCTGTGAGTAAGTGAATGAGTGTGTGTTTTTATGCACTGTGTGTGTGTGTGTGCATGCGCACATGCAAGAGAGGGGAGTGCAGATGGTAGAGATGGTAGGTGTGCGTGTCTGTGTCTGTGTGGGTGTGAGTGAGTGAGTGAGTAACTCAGTAAGTGAATGAGTGTGTGCTCTCTCTCTCTCTCTCTCTCTCTCTCTCTCTCTCTCTCTCTCTCTGTGTGTGTGTGTGTGTGTGTGTGTGTGTGTTCATATGCACACATGCATGTGAGCAAGAAAAGGTATGAGCTTGAGTGGATGTGTGTGTGTGTGTGTGTGTGTGTGTGTGTGTGTGTGTGTGTGTGTTTTTCAAAAAACAAAGTCCAAAATCCAAATGAGAGAGCAGTAATGTATATTATAATTTGTATACATGTGTCCTTCAGTTTATCATGAAAATTTCATTGTTCAGAGCAGAGACACTACGTATCAAGGATACTATACAAGGAAGTGTGAGACATCACAGGATGTGTTGCCATGTTGTTGTTGTTTCTTCAAGTGGGTGTCAGGAAATTGTGTGGAATGATGTGTCAGTCACACCACCAAACCCATCTCCTCCTTTGCACCTGCCCTTCCTATCTCAGTCACTGTCTGGGTTTATTTTTGAACAACTATATGTGTGCATGAAGAAGGCTATGGATTTAAATATAAGTCAGAGATCTATGAAATATAGCAGTAATTCACTATTCTTTAAAAACCAATTTTACTCTTTCTGTAAATATTGAAAAAAAGGGGGAAAAGAAAGCCAGTCTATTTATGGAGATAACTAACTGAAGTCGTGCGTAAAATATGCATTTAATGCACTATTATTGCCCCAGCACTCCGCCACGACCAGTTAGCAGTGCATAAATGTCGCTTTATCAGGTGACAATGGATACTTATATAATACAGCACCTATCCTCAGTCGGAGACCAAGCTCTAAGCACTTTACAAACATGGGGTCATTTGCACAACAGGCTTCCTACCTGGGTAGAGCCAACTGACAGATGCCATCGGGCACTCATCAGGCACTCATCACTCGTTTCCTTTGTCATTCAGTTTGGTTTCAGTCATCCACACACACATACACACTCATGGAGACATGTAACATTTTACATGTATAAACATTTTTTTGTTTATCCACTCACCATGTAGGCAGCCATTCTCTGTTTTTGTGGGGTGTATGCTGGGTATGTTCTTGTTTCCATAATGCACCAAACGCTGACATGGATTACAGGATTTTTAACATGCATATATACACACAAAGGGGGTTCAGGCACTAGCAGGTCTGCACATCTGTTGACCTGGGAGATAAGAAAAATCTCCACCCTTTATCTTCCATCTTCCAGATGCTGTTACTGAGATTTGAACCTGTTACCCCCATATTGAAAGTCCAAAGCTTTAACCACATGGCTATTGCACCCACCACTGATCCTTGTTTGTGTTAAGTGTCCTTTTTCTATCATTGTAACTGTAGGTTCTTGACAGGGTCAGGTGAGGTCATAACATGATTGGGAACTGATAACAGACCTGTTGAACACAAATGAAGAATGGAGTGGGCTTTATGTATTGTATCATTACCCTCATGTTTCAGTTCCATCAAGGCTGTAATCTGGAGTTCATCTCGAGAGCCATTGTGTAGTATAAGTGTGGTCCTGATTTGTTGTCATATTTATATTTCACTTGGTTTGTTTTTACCCAGGAAATTGAAAACCCAACATGCAAATAAACACACCACAAAGTGTTAGATAAGAAACAAGTATTAAACTTTAAAGACTTGTTTGTGGTTGTAATATTTTGTTGTTGTTGTTGTTGTTTTTAATTCACACCACGAAAGAGACAGGTAAAATTTGTACACACACACACACACACACACACACACACACACACACTCACACACACACACACACACACAGGGGACACACAAAAAGGGTTTTGTTAACTCTTAAGGAGCTAGAAATCAAAATGACCCAAGATAAGTCATTTCTGAGATCAGGCATGTTCCTGTTTTTTTTCTGTTTTTTCTTCTGTTTTTTTTGTTTTTGTTTTTGTTGTTGTTGTTTTTCTTTTTCTGCCTTTGTGTTTCACAGGGCTGGGCCTGTGTGTGTGTGTGTGTGTGTGTGTGTGTGTGTGTGTGTAGGTTGTGTGTGTGTACATGCATGTATTTCTTGTGACTTAAAAAAAGAACCCAACTGTTTAGATTGTATAAAAAAAGAAAGAAAAAAAGTTGGATCTGAAACACAAACATAGTGAGAAACTGAGAGGAGTTCCAAACTACTGTTTCATAAAAGTTAAACTCATGCATAACATTAATGTGTTTGTTTCAGGTTGTGTTCAAGGCTAGAGCTAAGTATGAGCCTTCAAAATATAAGTGAGTAATACTCTGTTTTTATGAATTAGAGACTGTGAAATAGAAACTGTGAAAAGATCTCTTCCTTCCCTTTGATTTCTGTGCAATCAGTTTCTTTTACAAGTTTTCCTTGCTTATATTTCATATATTTAAAAGCTGCAGTTTTAATCATATTTTGTAAAACACGATGTGCTATTATCACATCAAAAAAGAAAAAAAGAAAAGAAAAGAAACTACACTTTGAATCTTTTTTTTTTTTTTTTTTAATGCAATACAGGATAAAGTTTCTTTTACGATCTATGTTTTATTGTGTAGTTGTTGTTTTTTTCATTTCTATGTGAAATATTTATCACCTCAAAGTCTGTCTCTTGCTATTTTTGAATGGAACACACAAATATGTTGCATGCAAGTTTCACATTTCATATTCCAGTTGTTGTTTTTTTTGGTTTTTTGTATCATTTTAAAAAAAATTTAATATGTGATACATTTGTCATTTCTTTCTCTTTCTATTTCTCTGTCTCTGTCTGTCTGTCTGTCTGTCTCTCTCTCCTTTCTCTCTCTTTCTCTCTCCTCTCATCTCTCCCCCCACCCCTCTCTCTGCCTCTCTTGTCTCTCTGTGGACACAATTCTGTATTCTAACACAACAACAGTATGCCCGCCCTTCCGCGTACTTCCTTCAATACATGTCATGACAATGGGGCCGTGTGTCCTGCCCCGCAGGAAACCGCTGCGAGTGGTGATCGTCATCGCTGTGCTCATCTTCACCCTCTCCAACCTGGCCTGCGCGGTGGCCGTGCGCATCCACGAGGAGAAGTGCAACTACATCCCCATGTACCTCCTGTACATCCGCGTCGCTGTCAACGACTCTCTCTTCATCATCTTCGCCATCGCCCTCTCCGTCTGCATCTTTCGCATGACCAAGATGTCCTCCTCCAGCCTGGTCCTGGAAGCAAAGGTCAGGGGTGGTCTCCAGAGAGCTTTCTTCTTCTTTCTTCTTCTTCTTCTTCTTCTTCTACTTCTTCTTTTTCTTCTTCTGCATTTGTGGGCTGCAACCCTCATGTTCACTCATATGCATGAATGGGCTTTTACATATATATATATATATATATGTATATATGTATGTATGACTTATTTTACCTTGCCAAGTAGGCAGCCATACTCCATTTTCGGGGGTATGCATGCCGGGTATGTTCTTATTTCCATAACCCACTGAAGGCTGGCTTGGATTGCAGGATCTCAAATGAAAAAAATATTCACATATTACCTACCAGGTGTCGTGAGACCAGGGATGGAACTCAGGAAGCTTGGGCAAGAATACAGTGCTGTAACCATTGGGCCACTTCGCCCGTCCTCCACAAAGCAAAAGATGATCTCTCTTCTCGCAAAGCACCTACAGGCTGAAGTTGTTCACACACATGACAAGATTTGTGAAGAGAATAACCAGATTTGTGAATACACACACACACACACACACACACACACACACACACACTCACACTGACAAACTGAAAGTAACACTCATCCATGCACCTGGTTAGGATTCTGTGTTCTGTTTTTTTTTTGTGTGTGTGTTTTTTTGTTGTTGTTGTTGTTTGTTTGCTTGTTTGTTTTTTTGGTTGTTTTGTTTGTTTGTTTGTTTGTTGTTGTTTTTTTTGGTGGTGTTTTTTTTTTTAAGGCAGTGACATATTTTTCCACCTGTAGTCATTGATATTCAACACCTCAGTGTACACTTTGAGCTCCATGTTTGAAGGCAAATTTTTTTTTTTAAGATGTCATGATGAGGACAAAGGACAAACAGACACACTCATAAAAATCAATTATCTGGCTGTGGAGTTAATTTGTAGATAATTTTATCAATAATACTCAATAATAATAATAGAGAGAGAGAGAAAACTCGTAGTGTTTTTTTTATTTTTTTTAAATTTTTTTATTCAAGGCAGAGAGAGTATGCAATATATAGAAACAAGCTGATAATTTAAGTGTCCGCATTTCCTGTTTAGTAACAGTCATTGTAACAGCCTGGTGAATGCAGCAGTCAGTATTTCTTCTTTTTCTGCTTCCTTTTTTTCCTGTCCCATGAAACTAATTTTTGAAAAAAAAATAAAAAAATAAAAAAGCATTCAAAGAGAAAGAATTAGAAGAAACACAGAAATATTTTAACTACATGCTCAGTTATGAGAAAGACAGCCCTTGAATGTAGAAGTGGTGATTAAAAAAAAAAAAAAAAAAAAAAAATCAACCGGATCAAAACTTCCATCGTCTCTCCCCACACCTTTTATATGTCTATTTTTACATTGGAAAGTTTGAACAAATAGCTGGCAGGTGCTCCAGCCGAGTGGTTAGAGCATTGAAGTTGAGAGTCCTGAGTTCACTGATCCTGATATTGGTGCTTTGTGGGTAAATGTCAAATTGGTTTTTGCAGTTCCCCAGGAGCCAGTTGCATTGCTTGGTTCTAACTTTTTGACAGTTACACGTGACTAAATGCCTACGATGACCGATCTACGCCGTTGGTCAGTTCCATACTACACACAGTTAGTAGTGGGTTATGACCATACTAGGCTCTTCAGTCCAAGCAATGCAAATGGCTCCAGGTCATGACATGTGAAGTCCTTGAAAATCCCTTTCTTTAGTATGCACATGCAAATGTCAAGTATGCATGTAACTCATGCCCAGTGTGTGGGGGGGAGGGTATGGGTATGGGGGGGGAGTTATGAAAAACATGAATGTACACAGTAGCACACCCCCAGTCAGTGACAGTCACAATGGGGTGACAAAGTGTGCAGACTGATCCATATGTGCTTCACCACACATGTGTCTGTCTGCGATTGTTGGTGGGTAGAGAGAGGAATGATGCTGTATTGGTATGAATGCCTGGTTGTGTGTGTGTGTGTGTGTGTGTGTGTGTGTGTGTGTGTGTGTGTGTGTGTGTGTGACCTGTTTATTTTGTGATGTATATAGGCAAATGAATGTCATGAAGTGTATCTGCATCAATGTATGTATGTGTAATTGTATTTGTAAATGCTCTGGGCTCTCCGGAGATAGGGCGTCCAAATATTCATTATTATTATTATTATTATTATCTGCATTTAAAAAAAGAAAGGGGGGTGGCGAGGAGGAGCAGAGGCCTTACCTCTGCTGCCATGGGCAGTGAACATGTCAAGACAACTGTCAGTTATCTACTCAGAGATCAAATTAGCGCTTGATTTCTGTGTCCCCTTTGCACTGATTGTTTGGACTCAGTCATGATTGTTTATTTGGTGACACAGTTAGCTAGTTGTGCATGTTGATGATGGACTGATTAATGACTGGCTGACAGGGAACCAGTGTGTGCCAAGCGGTGGTGGTGTCCGTCCTGATCGTAACGCTGTTCACCTCACGGGCCGTGTACAACTTCATCACAGTGTCTCCAGAAGTGCGCAACAAGCTGCCCGGCTTTGGCTATGACTGGGTCAACGTCAGTGATCAGGTAAAAAACTTGATGGGCACAACAGCCACTTGGTAAATGCCTTAGGGTCCCGGGTTTGAGTCCTAGTGGGTGACTCCCAGTGAGTTAAGGGAGGAGCTTTTTCCAGTCAACGTATCTGTGCCAACTTGCTAGTGCCTGAAGCCCGTTCATGTGTGTTAACGTTCAGAAGATCAGATGCACTTGTTAAAGATCCCATAATTTATGTCATTGTTTGGTGGGTTATGAAACAAGAATGTACACAGCATGCACACCCTTGCAAAATGAAAATGGCCTCTCTCTCTTTTTTTTTTCTTTTTTTTTTTGTTATATTTTCTGTCAGTTTTATCATGATCAGTTTATGTTTAATATTGTGCTGTGAAACGCCTAAACATACAACGATTATTCTTAAATGTCCAAACGTATAATGGTTATTCTGAAATGCCCAAATATACAATAATTATTTGTCAGCTTATATAAAATTTCAAAGTTGCAGTGCAGGTTTATACATAAGATTTTTTTAACATGAGATCCATGGCTGAATTTTGATTTGAGAATACTTGATAACAATCTGAGAAAAAAATACTGTCTCCTTATCTAATTTCAAAGGGTACTACTGTAATTAAATTCTATATCTGTTTGAAGACCTTTCTTGCAAAAAATGTGACAATACATTTATAACTGAAGCTGACAGATTGCATGATATGAGTATTTTGAACCAATCCATACTACATGTATACATTGAATAAACAAACACATTCTTGCTTGCACACACACTGACATTTTTTTTATAAGCATATTATAATTAGCCACCTTTGCTGTTCTGATCGTTATTGTGGGACATGACTACCATACAAACAGAATGAACATTTTGATGGTGGGGGGAGTGCCGGGGTGGGGGAGGGGTTGTCGTTTTTCTCACATCAGTAAATGATGTTATTTTATAAATCCTTTTCATTCATTGGAAAATGACTTGCAGAAAAAAAAACAGCAGTCAGCTAAAAATGTGTTTGATACTAAGGTGATTGATGTGTGTAGGTTGATACGGTGAAGAACCTGTCGGAGAGCTTTGCCTATGTGTCGTTTGGCATTGTTCTGTTTGTGTGGGAGGTGCTTCCCATCTCAATTGTCGTGCTCTTCTTCCGGGTCAAGCGACAGTCCAGTGCTGTGGTAGGCATATGTGTTTTGTTTTTGTGTGTGTTTGTGTATGTGTGCGTGTGTGTGTGTGTGTGTGTGTGTTTGTGTATGTGTGCATGTGTGTGTGTGTTTGTGTATGTGTGCATGTGTGTGTGTGTGTGTGTGTGTGTGTGTGTGTTGCTTGAGTGGCTTTATGCAGTGTGTGTGTGTGTGGTGTGTGTGATTTGTATATGAATGCAAATGCTTGTGTGTGTATGTGCATTTTTTTCATGTATTATGCGTACTACATATGTTTGTGTGATATTTGCATTGAACGACGGTTTTTGAAGTTTCTCTCCAAAAATATCACACACACACACACACACACACACACACATCTAATTACTTTGCATGTGCCTTGTGTCTAATGAATCGGAGGTCATGATAAATAAAATTTATTCTATCATATTCTGTTCTTTTCTGTTCTATTCACACCAGCATACTGAAATTTTCACCCACACGTGTACTTTTTTATGATCCTGTGTTCGTAGCCAAAATGTCTTTCTTTTTTGGGTGCAGGCAATGACTGATTTTTCCACCAGCAGTCATGGATCCAAAGTGTTCTTCTTTGACAACCCTCGCCGCTATGACAGCGACGACGATTTGTCTCAGGTGGACGCTCGCTCAAGGAGGTAGGTGAACGTGATTGATACCCAAATGCTTGCGTGTACTCTAGTGCATGTGCTTCTGTGATGGAGGTGTGGGTGGGTGGGTGGAGAGGAAATCTGGAAAAAGAAGAGGAGGAGGAGGAGAGAGGAGAAGGAGACTTTTGGTGGGGGGTGTGTGTGTGGGGGGGGGGGTCATGAATAGATGTGCGTATAACTTTGAACTTGTATATTCTTTGCCAGGCATGTCAGAGTTCTCTGGCCCATACCCCCTCCTCTTTCCCCCCCCCCCGCCTCCTCCCGCCCCCCCAATCCTCCTCCCCCCCCACTGTTTCCTCCATACAACTATACAAAAAAATTAATTCATTAAGTCTTCAAGCTTGCTATATGCCATTAGCAGTCATGTGCACATAGCAGACACATGCAGGCACACGCACACACACACACACACAGAGACACACAGACACACACACACACACACACACACACACACACATATATATATGAACACAACACAACACAGCACACACACACACACACACACACACACACACACAACCACACAAAAAAGAAATTATTGCAAACAATATTTTTGGATTTAAAAAAAAACAAAAGTGATATTAAGTTACAGATCTTGATTTTTAGTTTAAAAAAAACAAGCATTATTAAGTTACACAGTTACAGATATAAATTATAAAACATTTTGTGCTGACGTGGAATGAATACAGACATGTACTTGAGTGGAAAGTAGTTCTTCAAGAGATGCATTTCCTATATCTAAAAAGAGAGTTATACTTTGCTCTGTTTATTCACCTTCACAGTTATATACTTCTGCTCACACTAAAATATGAGCTGTCAAACTTCCAGATATAAGAGGGGTTTTTTTTGTTTTTTGTTTTGGTTTTTTTTTCTATAAACTGCTGCTGACTGACTTTTTCTTCTTCGCACTGTACTGCTTTTGTAAAGTGAAATCAGTCACACCATCTAATAAAAGAATGCAAAGTGTAGGTTAATCATGGCACACTGGTCTAATTTAATTTATCCAGGCTCAGCAAGGGAGATGGGGGTGGGGGTGGGGGGTTTAAACAAACTTTAAGCTGACGCAGGTGGTCAGTGTTTACTACAATAATCAGACAACTGAAAATTGTGTGTCTTCTACAATAATCAGACAGCTGAAAAATGTCTGTCTTCTACAATAATCAGACATAATCAGACAACTGAAAAATGTCTGTCTTCTACAATAATCAGACATAATCAGACAACTGAAAAATGTGTGTCTGTCTCCCTCATCCCCCTCAGTCCCCAGGAGAGCGGGTCCTACTCCATCAACCAGTCGTCATCACGAGGGACCCCTAGCGGCACCCCCAGCGGCACACCCATCACGCGGGGCTCCCACCGCAGCAGTCTCCTGGCCGCGTCTCGCTCCACGTCCTACGGTGCTGCCTTCAGCGGGGGAACCTCTGGGAGCTTGCCACGGAGCTTACCGACCAGAGCTGCACAGCCCAACGTGGTGGTGGCAGTGGCGGCCCCGGTTGTTTCGTCGCCAAGCACCAACCTGTCTCCCTCGGACTCTGTGATGACCCCTCCTGCGCACGCCATTCTCAGCACACCCGCCGAAGAGCATCAGCGATTGATGCAGTCTCACTCTGTGCATTTTTACTAAGAGATCTTGTGGGTATGTTGATCGTCAGGGCGGGTTGTGGTGTGGTGATGACTGCAGCTTGTGTGCTCTCCATTCAGGGGACCTGTTTTAAAACATTCTCTATGTGTGTTTGTGTGTGTGTGTGTGTGTGTGGAGGAGTTGAAAGAAACTGGTTGTGCTGTCTCTGTGATCAACCATTGGCTGTTGTTGTTGTTTTTTTAATGTTTTTATACATGGCTCAATTCTTTTCTGGATGGGAACCAAACAAAGACTTGCTGATGTCTTATTATCAAGATGTGAAACTGGAAAGATGAAATATGTGTGTGACTTAAGATGACTTGAAAGAAGCATTTTTCATGTTTTTAATTGATTTTTTTTTTTAATCCTCAAAAAATCAGTGGGTGGTGTGTATGAGTGTCAGCCCATTGATAAAAGCTGGAATGCATGTGATTGATGTTATCATCTCTGAGAGTGAGACTGGTCTTAAAATGATAGAGTGATAGGAGATTTTCAGATTGGGACTATCTCTGTGGTGTGCATGTCTGTGTGTGTGTGTTGTGGGTGTGTGGGGGCTTTGGGGGGGGGGGGGGGGGGGGGGGGGGTAGTTGGGGAGGGGGGGGGGATGCATGCATGTAGATGAACTCAGTTTCAGAAACTTATCTGTAAGAATGGATTAGTGTTTTGGGCTGGATCTTGACCCCAGTTTCTCTTCTGTTCCCCCAGTGCAATGTTATGAAGAGATGCAGAGCAGGGGGTCAGTTTTTCTGGATTGCATGAGAAAGGGTTAAGAAAAAATAATGCACATGAATGCACATGCACCCTCCCAATCACCCCACCCACCCACCCACACACACACTCATGCGTGCACACACACGCACACACATACAAACGCGCACTCACACACACGCACACGCGCGCGCGCGTGCGCGCGCGCACACACACACACACACACATAAACATATGCACACCACTGCCTGCACACACTCACACTAAATGATAGAAAGTGACGGCAAAATGCTATCAGTTCCCAGATCTGTTTCGAATTGTCAGTTTTCAGGTCTGTTTTAAGCTTTAATTCACTGTTGTTCATTCATGGCCTCAATTTCAGTTATCATTGAGAGCTTACACAGTGAACACTCAAGCAGATTACAATATTTGTTGGGTCTTTGTGCAAAGTCAGGCTCCCCACTGCTCCCCACCCATCCCTCCCTTTATTTCAAACAGATGTCACATAGTCTGTTTGGGTCAGCTGGTGTGCTGTGATGCTCCCTTGAAATATGGGATCCTAGCAGTCTAGTAAACCGATAATAGTATGGCTTAAACTTATGGTACCCGCACGTAGGCACCCAGCTAAAATCCGATCCCCAACAGAGAAAGGAAAGACAGGATCGACTTAGAGGTAGAAAAACAACGAACGAATCGAGGGGGCCGAGTTGAAACGAGTACACAGAATTTAAGAATAATATACAGACAAGCCGCATGCAGCAAAATAAGGCCAAATGCATATGCTTACTAGCCAAAAAAAGCGTAAGACGAGACAGACCAAAAACCTGACAAGATGGCATGGAGAGCCTTGGCCAAAGGAATGATTCAGCGCTTATAGCTTTTAGAGGCGTTTGATTGGCTAAGAGCGGACCGGGCAAGAAGGGGCGTCTTTTCACTGTTAGCCACACGAAATTTGGCCAAGCAGAGCAAACCGATAGGCCTAGTTTGCATCAGTTTGATATGGTAAGTATATGTATCACCAAACATGGAGTATAATACAAACTCCTCCTGTTTGCAAAATTTCTCATATAAGTCCAAAAGTTTTAAGGATAATTTTTTAAGGAATAAACCATAATGCATTCATCGTGCTTAAACAGGTTGCGCCACTGACTAAGCTGTAACAAATGTGGTGAGTGTGGTTGTGTGAATACATGACTGTTGAAATAGTTGGTGGAATGTTGTGATATTTTTTGTTATACAAAGGGTTATACTGTCCTGGTTAGAGTTTAACTTCATTGATTTTTGAATAGTCATTAACCTGTAATTGTTTTTCCTTTAGATAAGTGTGTGTGTGAGTGTGTGTGTGTTTGTGTGTGTGTGTGTGCATGTGCATGCTTGCGTGTGTGTAAATCAAGGACATTTTTAAAACAACTGATGATTTGAAACAAGCACATTTACAAATTTCATTTTATTATATGTCTAAAATAGAATAATTCTTACTCTGTTGTGCACTGACACTGAAGACTCCAGGCATATTTTTAACGGTGACTATGTTCAGCAGGGATTACTGACAGTATTACCAGAGTAGAAAAAAAGAAGAAGAAAAAAAGAATAAGTATGATTATGACCAAGTGTAGAATTTGCTCCTAGAAAGTTTCAGCTGTTGGGTTTGTCTGTTTGCCAAACAGTTGAGTTTGCCAAGTTTACCTGTTAAACCAATTAGCCTTTTCAGTGCCTTTCTGGAAACATGTACCAGTAAGTTAGACAGACTGTTATTGCTGTCTATGTACAGCATACATATTGCTCATGAATCTTCCTATCGCAATGCCACAATGTTTGCCATGAAAATGACTGCAGTAAGATTTCTATGTCAGGTTATCCTGTTTAGTAATGACATCCCATGTAGGATGACAAGATTTCTTTGTGACCATATCCAGACAAGTTGACATCAACTGATTAATGTTGGTGTCCTGGTTACTCCTGGCTGGTCTCCTCCTCGTAGAGAGGTGCTGTGGCCAAATCTGTTAGGCCCTGGACTTGATCCAGTGATCACTAGTGATCAGAGTTGGAGGCCCTCATTCAGTATGGTGTTGTGTACTTGGTGAGAGGTACTTTTCCATCGTTCCTTACTCCACATGGGTGTGTGGGTATCTGACTTTGGCTGGGGAAGGTCAAAACGACGGAAGGAGGAAATTAGGCCCCGCTTTCTTATGCAGAGCCTTTGACACGGTGATTTTAAATTTACAACTCCAGTGATCATAAAATAGGTATGAGAGCTTTAAGTATATTTTAACCAAGCTAAAAGTGGAAACCAGGAGGTACCATGGAGCAGTATGCCTGAGTTGCCACCTACTTCAGTCTTAGGAGTCCATGAAATATAATCAGATGTCCATCATCCGCTCTTTCCTTTCCATGGTGTTTGCAATGTGCAAAGGCTGTAGTTGCAAAGAAAGGGATAGAATTAAGTATGGTTTCTATGATCAATTTCTCAAAGAAAGGATCAAAAGTTTCTTTTTGCTGTCTTTCCCCCTTTCCTTTTAGGAACTGAATTTTGAAACATTTTCTCTTTTTTTTTTTAATATGTTTATTGTGAATGTTTTGTTCTTGTTCTGGCCAAGGAGTAATATTTTTGTGGTTCGTGCCACTGAATCTTAAGATGGCTTCCCTGCTATGCCTATCACCCCTCCTTTCGCTATGACTGGACTGGTGCTGATGTATTCAAATAACTGTACACGCCTTTCACAGACTTCAGTTTTAGTCCCATCTTCACAGTCGTTCAGACTAAAAAAATATTTTGTATGGTTTTCCATTGAGGAGAAAAGAGAAAAAAGTTTCAATAGCATCTCTTTCAGGTTACTAATGACAAATGTAGCCATTGATAGCATTGCATTGTTGATGATAAATAAATGGCGATGAACTCAGCAATTCAAAGTAAATGCAGATATTTTGGCATATTTGTTATCCATATACATTTTGCCTGCAGGATGATTTTATTTTCCCTTGAATTAACATCAGAGTTTGTGTTCAGCATTTGCCTGGATTTGTCAAGCATGAACATTATATGGTCTGACTAAGTTAAGAATGGGCCAGGCCACAAGCATACCATGTGATCTGTGAAGAGAAGTGAAAAAAAGAAAAGAATTGTGATAAATTATCTTGTGAAAATAATAAAATCATGGTTTGGGAAGTGTTATGAAAAGTCCGGTGATGTGCACTTGAAATTGCATTGGTTGCCTCTGAACACTGACTGATTGAATGCAGTGTGTGTGTGTGTGTGTGTGTGTGTGTGTGTGTGTGTGTGTGCATTCATGTGGTTGCGTGTGTGTGTGCATGCATGTGTGCACACAAGGGCCAATACATGTTCCGTATCTTCCATTCTCCAGTTAGCAATCACCAAAAATACCATTGAATTCTTTGTTCGAACTGCATTTGTTCTGTATGAACTTCACCACTGATAATGAATAACTCATATGACTGGACACTGAACCATACCTGTTACACAGTATGAGTTGGAGAAAAAGACATTCAAAGCGGGCACTTTGCTTGAAGCTGCACTTTGATCATGACTGAATTCTCTCATCATTGTGTTGGACTCTTCACTTTGTGACAGGCTGTAAGTATGGTATCATCTTGAGACCATTGAATATTCAATAACCTTTTGCTGTTGGTATGGTAAAGCTCTTTGTTTTTACAATACCAAGCCTTATATTATGAAATGACTAGTATTTAGTGTGATTTTGTTGTTGTTAAACAAACCACATGTCTGTAGAAAGTTGTTTTTGTGTGCATAGATGTATATATATATATATATATGTGTGTGTGTGTGTGTGTATCTATGCACACAAGAACTGGTTATATGTATATATAGGAAGATAGATATGGTTCAGTTGAATGTATGGCACAAAATTTGCTAATGATAATCTTGCTTTCATCAATCTAGATTTATGTTTGAACTAATTGTCATAATTGGTGAACAGAACAAAGCCTTTTTAATCTCTGTCTGCTTGTGTGTCAGTCATTTCACTTTTGTGATACAAAGTTTGTAAGTATTAGTCATAAAGGGTTTCTTTGTTTTGTTTTCTGACAACTCACATCATTACATTCATCTGTCAGAATAAAATCCTTCCATCAGTGTGCTCTTTCCTTTCAGGGCCCAACCATCTGGAACCTCCTGCTGTTACATATTAAACACTCAGCTTCCACAGCCCCTTTCAAAGCTCCTTTGATGACCCGTCTGTGTTAAGCAGTATTGAAATGTCTTTGTCAACCGCAGTTCCAAACCGCATTTCATCCATATCATGAATGTCTTGTGTTTCTGACTATGTGTGTGTGTGTGTGTGCACATATGTGTGAGTGGGTGTGCAAGTGAGTCAGATGAATGGTGTCATGTCTGTGGTGAGTGTTTATATTGACTTACGATTTTGTCATTTCAAATTTGAGTTATGTACATAAAAAGCACTTTGAGCTCTACCTGAGAGAAAGTGCTCAATAAGTGTTCATAATTATTATCACCATTACATTTTATTTTTTATTGTTGTTATTTTGAGTTGAAAAAACATAGCAGAAAAAATGTTGACTGAAGGATCAGTTGATGTCATCTGTTGTGGACAATACATATTTACCGTCAAACTTGTTGGTATCTTTTTTACATCTAAAAAAATTTTTGCTTTGCTGCTGCTGACCCCTTTTTGTTTATTGTCTCTTCTTTTGAAATGTAAACCATGCTTAAAAGTGTTCTTGGTAGAGGGCTGTTTTCGGGCATACTCTTTGTGTGATGTTTCTGGTGTGAGCTTGTTTCAGGTATTGTCACAACTCATTAAGAAATACTCTGTGTGTTGGAGTTTTGTTTGTTGTTTGCATTCTGCAGTCGGGCTGTGTTGTATGAGCGATCTCAGCATCACTAAGTTTGCTCAGCGTAAAGAATTTTCCTAAGTCCGCGCGGATTTAGTCATTCAGATGAGACAATGAACTGAGGTCTCATATGCAGCATGCATTTACTGCACATAACAAAATCCATGGCAACAAAAGTGTTGTCCCTGCAAAATTTTGTTGCAAAATCCACTTTGATTGTAAAAACAAATACACTCAGAGACAGGAAAAAGAAGAAAGAAAAAAAATAAGATGGCACTGCACTGTGGTGACATGCTGTGTGCGCTCCTCAGAGAGACCAGCCTGATTTCACACACACAGATCAGTTTTGACAAAAAGTAATATACTAAAATAATTCCATGGACAGGAAAATTCTAAACGTGGAGCAAACATAGCACTGCTAAGGACTACAGCGATGAATTGAAAGATGACTGCTGAGTCTATAAAAACAAAAACTAAACTTTGTCCATTTGACAGCACCGCTAACATAGCTTGTGCAAACCAGCCCTGGATTGTTGAGACACACCTTGTATGTTTTACGCACAAATCGATCGACAGACTGATGCATTCCACAGGTTGAGAGGACTGTAGTAGCATGTGTAACAATGTGTGATTTCCGGGTTTTATTGGTACCCATTGAGCTGTCTACTGGGGCGCAAAATGTCAATCAAAAGAATTGTTTCTATGCATTTACTGATTGAGGGTTTTTGGTCTTTCGTGTTGAAATTGTAAAGATGAAGACAGAGTTACTAATTCCTAAATCTTGAAACTTTTTTTGTTTTATATATATAACAAAATTGCTCAAGAGAAATGCTGCATTATATTTTTTTAATAGGATATTTGACAGGTGCTGGACAGTCCACACATTTTCGAGGGAACACCCCATGGGATTCCTCTTCACTTCAAACCTATCTTGTACTGTTGTGACAAAGATGAGACTTAAAACAGAAATTGTGTTGATAATTGTGATGCCAGTGAGCCTTAACCAGATAACCCATTTGCACCCTAAAGCCATCTACAGCTACTTGTGCCATCTGCTACTGGTCTGTCAAGTCTGTGTGACCATGTCTCCAGTGATCCACTGTGCCATATCATTGTGAGCTAGACATCATGTTTTGTACGAGTTCCTTTCAGCCCATACATCTAGATGAAGCCATCCATGCTTATTCTTCTGCATTTGTAGGTTGCAACTCCAGTGTTCTCTTATATGTATGAATGGGCTTTTACATGTATGTCCATTGTCAATCATACTCAGTTTTTAGGATGTGCTTGCTGGGTATGTTCTAGTTTCCATAACCCCAAAATTGCTGGCATGAACTATAGGATCTTGACGTGTACTTGATCTCCAGCATGTGTATGCACATGAAGGGGGTAGCAGGTCTACATGTGGTGACCTAGAGTCCTGGAAAAATCTCCTCCCTTAACTCAACAGAACTGGAATTCAGATCCAGGACCCTCACATTGAAAATCCAATGGTTTATCAAAACACTCAGCTGGTGTGCCTGTCAAAACCATCCATCTAAACTGACATGGTAACAGTTGGATATGAAGACAGGAGATTGTTTCTGTGCTGACTGAAAATTGTCATGTATTGTTGTTGAACCATTAGAGGCATCTGCATCAAACTGTATTTTGAAAGAGATACAGTAAAGAGCTTCTCTTTTTGGTTTTTGGTTTGTTTGTTTGTTTGTCATGCTTTTAAGAAACAGCACTTGATAGTTTAAACTTCACTATTCATTTCTGACTTGGAAAGATAGGAATCTGGTCAGAATCACAGTGTCGTTTAATGGATTGTAAATATTGTATACGATTGGATTAAAATGAATCGTAATTGGACATCTTTGTCATGCTGAAATATCTGTGATTGTGAACATGATTATGATCCAGGCTTGTTTACATTGTTGGAACGGGCTGCAGTCTGTAAAATGTCAGCCTTTCTCCTTGTCTGGTTTCATAACGTTAGGCAATTACTGTGCAGGGTTGGGTTGTGTGAGCTATCATAGCAGTGCTGAGTTTTCTTACCATCAACTGTTTTCCCCGAGTCCATGCTAATCATTTGGACCGGAAAATTATTAAAGCAAAGCAAAATCAGCGCTGCTGAGATCGCTCATGCAACTCAGTCCAGGGCACTACTGAACAAATAATGACAGCCCTTTTTTTTCCCTAAAATGATTCAGATGCATATTTAGAACTTTGCTGTGGGCTTGTGTGCAGTTTTTTAATTGAGTAGAACACTTACATATTAGTTTGTGCTTATAGTGTGTGTGCGTGTGTGTGTGTGTGTGTGTGTGTGATATTCAAATTAGTAACTTGTCTGTATACCTTGATGCCATTGTGATCTGTATAACTTTATTTTGTCTTTGTTAGCAAACACAGCACCTGTTGTGTGGAAGCAAATCGACTGTCCAAGTCGTGGTGTTTGCTGCTTTTGGCATGTTTGTATTGGGCCATGTTTTTTTCTGAAATCTCCCATCTGTCCTCCACTTCAGCAGTAGCATTTCAACTTTTATGACCTTGAATTTTTTTTTTCTTAGTGCTTCATTACTATAATGTTTAAAACTAAACAAAACTGTTTTCAGAATTAGCCTATGATGCCATCCTCTTGTAATGTTGCCCTGCAAGTTGTTGGTTTGAATTCTATATTTGTGAAGAATTTGCCATTCCAGTGTTTCATTGAATGTGATATTGAACTGACAAGATCCAGTTGCGAAAGTTGTGATTTTGATGACCACTGTTCATAGTTTAGTCAGCATTTTAATGTGTGCAAGCATGTGTGTGAGAAGTCAAAATGATCTTTATGGAGGGTAAAAGAATAAGCTTATACAGCTTTTTTACATCCTGCTATGTATGTATGTGTGTGTGTATGCATGTATGATTGTTTCTATTGATTTAGTATTTTGCTCTCGCTGTGGGAATGAGAATGGCAGAGCATTTTTTGGCAGTCACTGGTCATGGTGAAAAGCTTTTATGACTGTTTGTTGCCTTCATTTGGGAAGATCAATTGCTTGGAACACCAAAGAGATTTGACTGGAGTGTACATATTATATCTTTGCACGTGAAAGAGAGAGCATACATGTGCTTGCTTGTGGTGCATGCACATGCTTATGGATTGTGTATGATGTAAAGAAAGATTCAGTATCATATCTAGTCTTCCGTTGAATCCCCATCTTTCATTTCTTTCCCGTGCCAGTTTTCATTACTTAAGTTTTGTTTCTATGATGCAGCTAGTCAGTTATGTTGCGACTTCGTCAAGCGTGATCCTGGACAGCATTGGGAAAGGTCCAACAGCATAGGATAGGACCTGTGCCTGAGCATTCCCTCAGTATCCTTCAGTCAATATTTTGGGGGGGGTTGCTTTTCTTTGTTTTGACCCCTTGAATTTCAAACCTTGATATGAGACCAGTGTGGCACAAGTGTGAAAGGCAATCATTAGATTGTTGTGGACTTGTCAATGGTGCCATTGGTTTTGTAGAAGAAAAGTAACGCTATCCCAAGAGGAAAAGTTTAAACAGAGGGTGGTGACTGACACCCTGACCTGTAAGCTGTGACTGACGGCAGTGAGGTGGCAGCCCTTCACTGACAAGCATACCTGTCAGCAGCAGCCAAGAGGTTACAGAGATGCCAACCTGTCTGCACCCCTTTTAGGAACAATTTGGATTTTTTTTTTTTAAAGAACATTTTAAATATTTTTTGAACACTCAGAACTCAGAGCATAAACACATCATTTACCTACCTGAAATAAAAGTCATGGTCTTTTCTGTTCAGGCAAATGAATTGTTTCCTCAAAGTGGGTTCAGTGTAAACATTCATGTGATTGGCTTTGGCTCAACTTCATCACCTGAGGCTAGAAGTGCGACTCACCACCACAACCCACACTCAGCACGCCAAAGGGGTCTTTCAGTAAAAATAGCACCCCCTGCCTTCTGGAAATTCTGTGAAAGAAATTTCCAGTTTTCTTTTGCTCTCTTATGTTTGTCTTTTTTCTTCCTTCACTGTCGTCTCCTTTTTTTTTTTTTTTTTGTCTTCTCAGTCAGTTTCCCTTTCTTTTTTCAAGCAAGCCTTGATATTCTCCCCCCCCCCCGGTCTATGATGTTGTCTGTGCTGTTTTGCTCTGATGACTAGGTAGTGAATTTGTAAACATTGGGATGGGCGTTAGCTGTCCATTCTGCAGTCTGCTTTTAAGAAGATGGCAGAATGGTTAAGATGCCCAGCTGCCAATACAGAGAGTCCATGAGGGTGTGGGTTTGAATCCTGCTCTTGCCCTTTCTCCCAAGTTTGACTGGAAAATCAAACTGAGTGTCTAGTCTTTCGGATGAGACAATAAACTGAGGTCCTATGTGCAGCACGCACTTGACGCACTGACTAAGAATCCATGGCAGCGAGTGTTGTCCTGTGGCAAAATTGTGTAAAAACAAATCCACTCTGACAGGTACACAAATATATAAGCATGCACTCAAGGCCCGACAAGCGCATTGCGTTATGCTGTTGTCAGGCATCTGTTTAGCAGATGTGGTGTAGTGTATATGGATTGTCTGAATGCAGTGACAGCTCCTTGAGAAACTAAAACTGAAATCTACAGTGTTGTTTGACTATACGGCCTTTTTATGCTTTTTTTTTGTTTGTTTTTTTTTGGCTTTAAGTGTTTTTTTAATCCTTTTTTTTTTTTTTTTTACAAATTTTTGTAATCTGGGAATGCATAAATAAGCGAAAGGGCTGTCCTCATCATGGCCTAGTCTTATTTGCCCTAAGGAGCTTAATGGTTAGGATAAAGTGAACTATGTTTTGTGGGTTTGTCTTGGTGATTTTTATCATTATCATTGTTATTTTTTGTTGTTTGTTTATAGATTTGACAGTTTCGTGTTGACACAGTTGAGCATTTGAATAGTTTGACAGTCCTGATATGGCCCTGTGCGGTCAGCTGGACTATGAACAACAATAAACAAAGCGACAACAGCAAGAATGCAGGTGGGTAAGCCTAGCTAGGTGAAAATAAACTCATCAAAACAATCGTTATGTCACATTGACAGCATGGTGTTGGCACAAATTGAAACCGATCATAACAAAGTAAGAAAATTAGGACAGATGGTATCACTGTCAATAAATGGTCTTCAAAATTTGGCCATCTTTTTTTCCCAGTGATCTTATCTCGCACAAGAAAAGGCATATTTATTTGTTTATTTACTTATTTATTCCTTTCATGTTTCAGCAACTGTCATTCCTTTTTATTTTTTTTAGTCATAACCATTGTCATTTCCCTTCTTCATTCATACTGCATCACTTTCATCAGCTGGTGTGTTGTGTTCTTTAAAGTGGTTGTCATAATCAAAATTAACATGTGTTTGCAAACCTTGCTCTTTTTCTTAATCTGTTTGAACATTATTATCAGTCACAGCGCAGTGACCATTTTACTGGTTTACATGTTAATGTATGTATCTGACTGCTATCTTAAACCAAATCTTTTAAAAATGAAACATATATATTTTTGAGTGTGTTTGTATCAAAAAAGTACATCTGTGTGTGTGTGTGTGTGTATGTGACAGAGAAAGAGAGAGAGAGGGTGGTGTGTGTGTGTGTGAGAGAGAGAGAGAGAGAGTGAGTAGTTGAGGTTGCTGATTACTGTAGTTTGATATTTTGTTTCATTCCATATCTTCTGGTGTTTTGGGTAGTTTTAATAACTGTCATTATTCTTGATGCTGTGTTCACATTCAAAGATATTTGTTCATAGATGTGACTTGCATGACCTGAAAATGATCATTAAATTTTCAAAAGACAGTTCATTTCTTGTTGAATGCTGTGTGAGTTTTGAACATAATTATATGATTGTGTTAGTCTTGTTTCACATGTTTTAATACGTCTGCAGTAATTTTTCCAATCTCCAAAGTCAACAGATATGCAGACCTACTTGTGACTGAACCCACTTTGTGTGTATATGCATGAAAAAGATCAAATACGTAAATTAATCCATGTCAGCAATCAGTGGCTTGTGAAAACACAAACTTACCCAGCATGCACACACCCTAAAACAGAGTGTTGTTTCCTACAAATATAAAACTGAAATGGCATAGACCCTGCTCCTCAAACTGTTCAAATTCATGCACAATCACATGAACCACACACGCTCACACACTGAACATCAACACATCACAAACATGCATTCTGGAATGCAGAATTGCTTATACTTTCCACCCATATGGCCCGAACAATGCCTGAGAAATGGTGGTGGGGGAGGGGGTGGGGGGGTGTGGCAGGAAGCCAAACACGGGGTTCTGGGCCTGAGGCTGGCTCCAACCCAGAGTTGAGTTCAAATGGGTTCAAATAGGAAGACTGTGATCACAGTACATCATCATCCTCTTCATGGAAGCATCATTGGGAGTGCTGCCAGACTGTTATGGTATCATTTAACCTGTTATGCACAGCTACAGATTCCATCATGTGATCATATCTTCATGCATTCATAGTACTAGCACAATTATATGTCATGTTCTCCTTCATTTTGCGAATCAACAATTAGAATAGACAGAGCCAACAGAAACATAATATAAATAGCTTGCCTATAAATACAAAGGTAACGATAATAACTGTTGAATGAATACAGTGATCTGTCTTTCAAAACACATACACATGCACGATGACCAGGTTAATGTTAATCTCATAAGTGCACTTACCTGCCTATCAAATTCTGTTTCTATGGTAAATGCACGATGAAAGACCAGATCACAGAATGTTTTTTTAAATTGTTTACCAGAATACCAATGTAAAGGTTTAAGACTCTCTGAGCATTTTTGTCTAATGTGTGTGTGTGTGTGTGTGTGTGTGTGTGCATGTGTGTGGACTGTGATGAGTTTACCCAACTTTTCTTCCCCCCCTTGGTAATCAATTCTGGAAACTACAACAGCTAACCTCAAACTACAGGCCATAAAAGTCATCAAGAACACAGGGATTATACAAGAACAACAAAAACTCTTCTCTCATGTTCACTTGCCATCACAGCCATAAGAATGACCACATGTCTGACTAGTTACATAAAGAACACAACTAAGGTGGCAGTTTTCATTGGTGAAAAAGGCAAGAACTTTGAAGGCTTCTGAAACTGAACACTCATGAAAGACTTAGGAAAAACACATTCTATTTGACAGGCATAGATACAGTTACAAAGAAAAGAACAACAGCAGCACATTTCCACAAGTACAAAAACCATAGATACAAATCAAAACAACATAAACATGCTTTTGCATGTATACAAACTGCGTATTCAAACAGTCTCCCATCAATGTAAAAATTTTAAACTTCCACAACCAAAATCAATCAGTTCTCTCTCACATGCTTCAAGTTCAACCATTCTGTTATTACGGAAGAAGAAAAAGTAAATAAAATAAATATAAACGACACACACACATCACACAAGACTGACATCAGCATTCGATCCCAAACTTGTCAAAGTTTCTCATGATGATCCCCAGCCGTAGATGCACTGTGCCCATGGCAACGGTGTGCAGTCGATAGCGGTCTGCACCGTTGTATATCAGGTCTGGGTTTTTCAGCTGAGGACTGCCACCCAGGAAATACTGCGACATGGTTTCCATGAAGGAGCCCACGGGTCTCCAGGTGGGGCAGTCCATCACGTGTGTGCCCGGGGAGGTGGGGATGTGGCAGAAGCCATAACCGTACAGTTCATGACGACCAAACTGGTCCTGGTGCCACACTTGGAAGTGGATTCTTGGCCAGCCTACAAAACGGAGCAAAACAATGAGCGATTAAAAATGGCAAGTTATCAGGAAGTGGCACAGTTCATGGCATAGCGTTTTCTACACCAACCTGCGAAACAGAGCAAAGTATGAGCAGTGAAAAATGGCAGGTAACTGGGATGCAGCAGAGTACAGATCATAACAAAGTGTATTCTTGGCCACCTGCAAAGCAGTGCAGAGAAATGAGTGGTGAAAAATGGCAGTTTATTCCTTTCATCCCTTTGTGTCAGTGAAAAGGCAGCAAAAATCAGGAGTTCATGATAGATATTTAACAAAACTGAATGCTCAATGAATCAAAGAAGGAAAGCTGACCATTTTTGGACATTTTCAGGTACTCTAATGCTATCGAGATGCGGGCAGCACACTTGGTGCAATTTCCATGTCATGCATGTTCACACAAGACAGTCAATCACTGCCACTTTTGTAACAAAAAAAAATCTTTTTTTTTACATCAACTGGCCAACAGTTAACAGTATTTGATTTTCTGTCAATGTTAAGAACAAACCTTTTACCCAGTGTTTCATGTTTGAATCAATTGAATACAACATATGGACACAATTATCTGAAGACAACATGGCCAGTAAGTAAAAAAACAACAACAAAAAACAACTAAAAACCCAACTTTGTTAACATTCTATTCCTTTCCTGTACATTACCAAATCTGGTGATTCAGAGTAAGAATCATTCTATTCTTAATGCGAATTCAGCTGTGTAACATTATTTCAAATGCTTCTTTGAGAGAAACAACTGTGTCACCAATTCTCCAGACAAAGTTTTTTCTGGCACAGGAAATACAACTGTATGCAGCATTTTGCTAAGGCTGTCTGGGTTACAGAGTACCACAGCACAGCATTCAAAAAGAGGTCTACAGATATGAAATAAAAGAGAGAAGAAAAAAAAAGCAGGAAAGAATATATCAAATGCCAATATAGAACTCTGTATTTGACAGAAATACCACCACCCATATTTATAGATATGTACTGATGACCCGAGCCATATGCAATAGAGAAAGCCTGTTACCACTTGCCCTGTAATCCTTTTGTGGCGAAGTGGATGTCGATGGGGTGTGCAAAGAAGGCCGCCTCATGGTTCTGGGGATGGTCCACCTGTGTCTGGCCCTCACGCAGCCCTGCCAGAACCTTCCACGCCCCTCCTGCAAGTCACGGTCATCACAAAGAGCTTATCCAAACCAGTCAATAAAAGAAATTAATGTACACCTGTGTGTATTTATACATGTCTATGTATTTCTCTATCTGTTTATCTATTATCTATATGTCTCTCTCTCTTTTAACATGAGGCATACAATTCTTGAGGAAAATAGGATGTCAGCTGACCCTGACTAATGTTGATGAAGGTATTAATTATGATGACAACTACAACCATCACAATCACAAAACCATAATTTAATTATCATAATAATCAGGTGGTCTATAACCACAAATAACTTGGATAAATAAACAGATGTGTTATCGAATAATCATATTACTGATGCTCATTTGCAGAGACAGCATCTGCTCTGATTGTTAAAAAAAAAGTTAATATAAAATAAAGGAAAAAAGTTTCAACAAATAAACACACAAACATAAAACACTCACTGATAATCTGTAAATTTCGGCCATTTTCTTCTTTTATATATATATGTTTCATTGTTTGTTTGGGACATATATATTACACATTCAGTAAGATACTTATCTGTCAAAAAAAAGAAGAAAAAAAAGGAATACAGCCAGAGAAATGTGTCTGAATGTTTTACATAAAACGTCTGCTGAAAAAACAATTTATAGTCAACCACAAACAAGTAATTCAAGTTTATGGATCACATGAATCTCTTCTTTAAAATCACAGGCAAGGTATCATTGATATTAAATTTAAAAAAAAAAAAAAAAAAAAAAGAAAGAAAGAAAAAAGAAAAAAAAAGGACAGGAGGGAAAGAGATGAACACAGAAAAAAATAAAAACAGGATTGAAGAGAAACAGCATACTACTTTCCAATGACATATTCAAAACCTTTTTATTTTTCAAGTAAATAAATGAAGGGAAAGAGATGAATTTCATGAAAGAACTGCATTAACCTTCAAGTATGAGAGTGAATCACTGAATGTCTCAAATGCATGACAGAAACTTGTCAACGAAAATTAGTTCTTAAATAAAAACAAACAAAAACAATAAAGCATACACACGAACAAAAACTGGACAGTAAAAGAGATGGTTTGACTAACCTGTGTGGATGCCCCACTTGCAGAACAGATTGTGGTCAGGAAAACCAGAGGCACCCACAATCTGTCCTATAACATGGACTTCTGCCATCCTGAAAAATTATTCTATTGCCCATTTAATTTATCAATTAATTGTATTAATACTTCACTTAATAATTACCTGCATTTTTCAAAAAACTAAAATAAACTTGGGACGGGGATGGGGGGTGGGGGGGGGGGGGGGGGGGGGTGCGTATTCTAAGTGTACACATGACTGACTTTAATAATATTAATTTCATCTGTGAAACTAAACTTAACTCACTGCACTAAGGAAAAGTGAATAAAATATGAGGTAGGTCAATCCACTGTGTGTCTGGAATTCATCAACTTCTGTCAAAGCCTCATGTGACTGATACAGATCAAGCTAATTCTGCAACGAGGAGCATGGACGGGATATTAGACTAAAAAAATGTTTCATCCATGATTATAAAAATCATTTAACTTGTCATTGCTGGAATGACAAAACAAACAAGGCACTGTGTACATGGTTTGAATGCTCAATTAAATTCAAACAAAAAAAGTTTCTGAGTTGTAGAAAAAAAGTTTCCAAATACTTATGCTCTCAATATAAACATTTGCTGAACTGGTTCACAGAATGTCTAAAACAATTTGAAGAATAATCAAACAGAAATCAGATGATAAAAATGGTCTCTTCTCAGCAGTAACAGAAACAGTAGCAGTGGAGGTATGGGGAACGGGGGAGGGGGGGGGAGGAGGAAGAGGGCGGTCTTGACTTACTTTAAAAACACCACCACCACCACTTTGGTTCAGATTTTTTTCAGCCTTGCTTTCATTAATTGCGGCTTCTGCCTATATTTTCCACCTTTTTTTTTTGCGACCTGTGTTGGACTGGGTATGTGTGTGTGTGCGTGTGTACATTGTGTGTATGTGTGTGTGTGGAGAGGGGGGTATGGGGGTCCGGGTATGGGTATATACCCTGTAAGTCAGTCTTACCGAGGCAATAAGTATCTGTCTCTGAAGCAGCTGAACACTCGAATTTCTGGCACTTACCGCCCGAAGACAAGCAGACAACATTGACTCCAGGCTCAAGCGACACAACAGGCCTTTGTTCTGAAATTGAAGTTGACGCCATTCAAAGTTTTTACAATTTGGGAATAGAGTTCATTTACAGTGTGTGTGTGTGTGTGTGTGTGTGTGTGTGTGCAGACACTACAGTGCCAATGCCTGTCTCCTGCCCCTGTGTTCACTTTGTGTGTGTGTGTGTGTGTGTGTGTACGCACTTGCTACCTATTTAATAATAATAATAATAATGGATACTTATATAGCACACTATCCAGAAATCTGCTCTAGGTGCTTTACAAAAACGCTTTGTTAACATAAAACATTACATCTATGTTACATACACACACCAAAATATGACTACACACACACACACACACACACACACATGCGTGTGCGCGCACACACACACACACACACACTGCATACATACATTTTAACAATACATGTGTATCTAACAGCTACCCTAACACATACACACACATAGGCAGGCACAAACTTACATAAACACACTGAATGAATGAGTTGTGTCAGGTGGATTTTTTTCTGTTGACCTGCTATTGGGCAAGCATGGTTTTCAGACTATGATCCGTTGATGGTCCTTCCATTTCTGAACATGTTTGGGACAGAGCTGTAATGGGACCAAGAGTTACTTTTGGATTGTCTGTCCTTTTCAACCTTCCAATCAAACATGCATGATTATGTGCAGAGCACCATTGAGAACCACTGATGTACGAATTAAGCAGCCCCTGGAAAAGATTTTTGAAAGGTCACCTTCATGGCAGTGTTCACTGTCATATTGATTTCAGCAGTTCTCATTGGAGTTCAGTGTGTATGTGTGCAAGTATGCATTCTGTAAGTGTCAGTGTGTGTGCATGTGTGCCTGCATGCACTGCGTGCGTGTGTGTGTATGAATGTGTGTGTGTGTGTGTGTGTGTGTGAGTCTGCAAATCTGCAAGGATGTGTGTGCGAGTAAGTGTGTGCATGAGTGTATGCAGTTGTGTATGTGTGTGTGTGCATGAAAGTGCACGGGAGTGTAAAAATCTGCAAGCATGTGTGTACAGGTGAGTAAATGTGCATGCATGCATGTGTGTATGAGTGTAAGTGTGCATGCACACACACGTCTGTGTGTGAGTTAATGAGCATGCACATTTGTAGTATGTGCACATGTGCATTCTCATGACAGCGATTTCTCGCAAACCATCAGATGTTTCAATATATGGATCACTGACAAATGGTAACAATATACAATTTGTTCATCAAGATTACTCATGGCAATTGTCATTTAAATCATGATCATCGTGAGGTCTAGGAATCTTTATTTTAGTTTTGTTGTTTGGAGTTTTTCTGTGGTTACCCCCACTCCCCCTCCCCAGATTCAAACACTCGACTGTTGGCCGCCATTCTTTCTCCGTCTCTGGACCTTGTAATTGGAATGAACTTCCTCTTTCGCTTCGTCAGGTCTCCACACTCAGCTCTTTCAAGTCTGTCCTTAAAACCCACCTCTTCCCAAAATAGCCTTCCTTCCCTGCCTCTTCCTTGTCTTCAGCTGTTTCTTTTTTTCTCTCTCCAGTTTTAGAGTCATGCAGGCGTTTGAATGACTGGTGTGAAGCACTTTGAGTTGTCTCTGCACAAGATTCAGCGCTATATAAATATAATAATAAGTATTATTATTATTATTAGCCATTCTCTTTTACCAGTGTTTTTTTTTTTCTTTTTTCTGTTTTTTTTTGAAAGAAAAACATTCTGCACCATGTCTCCACTGAGGATGTGTTTTCAGGTCACCTTCAGTCTTCCTCACACTCTTTTTTAATTTGGTGTCCCGCAAAGGGTCACTCATGGAAATGCATATGGTGGCATTCTAAGGACATGTTCTATCCAGCGCCATCTTCTTTGCTCAGTGGTGATGTCCAACAAAGAGGTTCTTTTCTGGAGTTCTGTGTTTGAGATGACGTCTGGCCAAACAGTTTTCATACTTCTACCAAGGCAACACTTGTGGAATGTTCACGGCTGCAAACCTGGACAAAACGAAAAGGGTTTGCTGCTTAATTAAGTTTATTAACTTATGTTGGATAGAAAATAACAGAAAAAACATCTTCCAAAGCTCATAACTCACTGAACCACTTTGAAACTCACATGCCAGGACATCCTCAACAAAGTAAAGTTGCAAATGATTGTCTTCAAAAATAGAGTCTGCACCACAATAGAAAAAAAAAAGAGAGAAAAGAAAGAAAGAAAAAGGTCTCCTACCTTGCTTCATGGGTTGAAAAACGACCATTTTGTGTCATATAAATGTATGCATATATTCTTCAAAGTGAAAGCACAAGAAGGGGTAAAACCTTTAAGAAAACTATGCAAGGGTCTCTTTTGACCCACGATACACAGGAAGATATTCCAACAGCATTGCTGCTGTAGTTTTCGACCCACAAACACATGCAGTGTAAATATATGCATAGCGAGGGTCAAGGAATTCCAGCTTATTATAATTTCAAGTCGATGCATGGTCTGTCCAATCCTCTCTGAGCCAGGCAATCACCCCATACTCTTTGCTCATTGGACTTTCCATGCATGTGCATGCATACATACATGTGTGTGCATGATGTGTGTTTGTATGCATGTGCCGTGGTTTGTGCCTGACTGACATGTTATTGTGAAGCACTTTGACATGTTTAAAGTGCTATCTACATTTGCTACCATTATAATCACTGTCAAGAGAGAAAGTAAAAAAAAAAAAAAGAGCAACAGCTCAGCAAGCACAACACAAGTGGACAAACAATTGTGGCCACTTGGTGATCACTGATTGGTTAGCACCCTGAAACAGCTGTGATTGGCTGATTTTAGTGGAATTGTGTGAACTCATCGAGAACAGTGACTCAGGAGTAGCAGACCGCTGGAGAGTTCCGCAGCCATCTTGGATCTTGCACATGCGCATCAAACGTTTGAACTCAAAATTGCGAGCAATGCCAAAGGCGATCGACATACGCACAAGCAGCAAACATGTGCTGTCCTCCATTTCTTCAGTTGATACCCTCCATTGCTACAAACAAACTCTGTACAATAGCTGTCCTATGCACAATAAAAACAAAATAAGCAAAAAGTTGAAAAAAGAAGCCTGCTGTTTTGCACATTCTGCCTCTCTTAATCGCCTTCGTTGCTCACAGTCTTGGAAAGCCAAAAAACTTTCAGAGCACAGACGATGTGACACACCTCAATAAGCCATGTAAGCATGGAACTCTCCAAAGGTCTGTTCTGCAGGAGAGAGACAGACAGACAGACAAACAGAGGGACAGAGAGAGACAGAGACAGAGAGACGGAAACAATGACACAGAGAGAGTTGATTGTGTCCTAACTTAGTTCAGTGCTGATTTGAACATGCACATAATTCATGATTTATGACCAGCCAGGACAAACCTGTACTGCTGTAGAAATGGGAATGTCAGCAGAATTATATATAAGCATGTTCAGATTAGCAGTAAAGCTAAATGTGAAAACAGAGAGAGAGAGAGAGAGAGAGAGAGCCCAAACATACATAAAAAGTTACAAGTAATGTGTGTGTGTGTGTGTGTGTGTGTGTGTGTGTGTGTGTGTGTGTGTGAGTGTTTATATTGTACCAGTACATTTATACAAAAAATTCATCCTCAGACAGAATGAGAAAAGTCTGCATTTTGTTTTATTTATTCCTGTGACTGTGTCTGAAAAAAGAGAAGAAAAACACAATAAAGCAAAATTATCCATTTTTGTTCAGGAAATTTAACATACATCTCTTGCATGTACGTGCATGCGTGCGTGTGTGTGTGTGTCTGTGTATCTGTGTCTGTGTGCTTGCATGCGTGCATGTTTGTATGCATTCATGCATGTGCATATGCATGTTTGTGTGTGTGCATGTGTGAGTATATGCATATATATAAATGCATTAAAACACATTTAACTGTCATTTGAAATTGCAGATTAATTCATCAAAATTTAAACAGAACGAATACAGCAGATTACTTTTACTTTTTTTTTTTCTTTTTTTTTTTAAAGAAGAAATAATGAGACAAATGACTGTTGTGTTTTTTCTTTTTTTTTTCTTTTTTGATTTGATATATTCGGAAATTAAGGTATTGTCTTCGTGTGACCTGAGATAATAAAAACAGTGACCAGTTAATGACCATTGGTTTTCCATGACATGCACACACACACACACACACACACACACACACACACACACACACATCTTGCTTGGACAGTAGTACCTGTGAAAACTAAGTTTACACCTACTACTGATTTTCCTTTCCTCTTGTCAACTTCTCAACTCTTTTAATGAATCACCCAGGGCTGATTTTAAAATACCTTCATCAGCATCATCATTGCAGCAGTAAAATTAACTGCACATCTAACAAACAAACAAACACAAAAATCATATTAGCATAGGAGGAAAAAAAATATATGTATATATATATACATATATATATCAACAAAACATTTTTCTGATGACAAATGTTCATCAACAAATCAAGAAATAATTAAACAATTACTGTTGAGCAGATTTTTGCATGAAAAACAACAACAAAAAACCACCAACATTTAACTTCTTTTCATATGTAATGGAATGCTTGAGTTTACACTTTACACACAAAATTATCAGATTATTTTTTTTAACAAAATCATTTAGGCAAATTGCATACTTTTCAATGTAATTAACACAGTGAAGCAGAATAACCCTCAAATAATCACAACCTGTGATTTATAGAGAGCTGTAACACATACTACTGACACACACACAAGTGTGTAACTAGCAATGTGGTAAAACAAATAAAACAAATATCAAGACATTTTTTTATTATTTTTTACTCTCCTCTCTGCATACAAAAAACTTGCATGCACACTTACATGTACACACACTCTCTCTCTCAAACCAATGTTGTACATTTCACCAAACTAATGATGGGCATAACAGCCAATGAGCATTGGACTTTCAATCCAAGGGTCCTAGGTTCGATCCTGGTGTTGACATCTGGTGGGTTAAGGGTGGAAACTTTTTTTTTCCAAAAATTTCCAGGTCAGCAAACATGCAAACCTGCCTGCAACCTGATCCTCTTTATATAATGCTCATGCAGAAGAACAAGTATATATGGTTTACAGATCCTCAAAGTGTAAATTGTAATCCATGTCAGTACATGGATTTTTTTTTCTCATACAAACATACCCAGCATGCACATCCACCCAAAAGAAAGTATAGATGCCTTAACCAATTCAACTCTGACTCTGAGGAGCCTCGACAGGCTCCCATACCATACTGATGCAGAAAAAACACATAAAACACACTGTTTTTCCTCCAGATCACATGTCAACATGTCTGGGAATACTGTAGAAGTTAGTTCCCTCCATGCATATATGTAGGAACATGAAAACTGTCTTAATCAAGTTAATGAGACAAACTTTGATGCCAGAGCAATGCTCAAACACAGGGCTCAAGCCTATATGAATACGGCAGTTGCAACCCAAGAAAGCAGGTGGCACAGAAGAATGAAAACAACAAACTACAAATTCCTTATCAAATGGTTTGCTGCTGATTCTGTTATGCATGATATTATTGTGTTTCCACAAACCGTTATTTAAACTCTTACTGGGGATACCAAATGATTCACATGTGGATTTTATCTGCATAGATGCCCACACAAATGGTAATCAGGCATATCTCTTGATGCGAGAGATCTGAAAATTTCCACCATTAACTTGCCAAGCACCGCTAAGATTCAAACCCAAGACCCTTAAATCTGAGCCTATATCTTGAAGTTTAAAAAGTTATTTAACAGTGAACACAGTTATTTAGCAGTGGCATCACCATCTTTTCAACCAAATTTGTTCAAAAGTTTGCATAAAGAAAAAGGTGAGTAAATCACAAAACATAACAGACAGCATTCCAGTCATGAATGACTGACTGCATGTCCTTGCTGTATCTTTATCTGTTTTCATTTTTTGACACTATTCAAGCTTGGCTTCGGCATGCTGACTGACCAAAAGTTGAACACAATGAATTTTCCAAAGAAAGGTCTTTTGATCTAATGCTCATGATTTAGCGCCCGCTTCTTCCTTACCAGCTGTAGCTCTTGATTGAACATGGACTTTGCAATGTTCTTCAAGATGCTCTGGAACCAAGAATGTACGGTTGCACACAAAGCAGATGATGGGATTGTGATTGGTTTGCACCTTGTGTCTTCTCAGCGTGCCTGCCTCGATGAACGCCTTCCCACACACATCACACACAAACGGCTTCTGGCCCGTGTGAATCTTCTTGTGTCTCTTCAGGTGGCCAGTCTCCACAAAGGCTTTGTCACAGACATCACAAACAAATGGTTTATCACCTGTGTGGATCACCTGGTGTTTTTTCAGGTTCCCGCCATCACTGAAAGCCTTGTGGCACACATCACAGATGAAGGGCTTGCGCCCTGTGTGAAGGATCTGGTGAGTCTTGAGGTTGCCAGCCTGACTGAAGGACTTGTTGCACACATCACACACAAAGGGCTTCTGACCTGAATGCGTCAGTTTGTGGCGCACAAGGCGTGATGGGCGAGAAAACGTCTTGCCACACTCTTCACACTTTACATCGCCTTTACGTTTTCTTGTCTCCGCTGGTTTTTCTCCATGGGTGTAGGACAGATGGCGCTTCAGGTTGTTGGCATCTACAAACGAAGCGACGCAGTGTGGGCATTCGTGCAGCTGTTCACCATGTGCGGTGGCTGTCGTCAGGGTCTTCACTGGAGACCTTGGTGCTGACACAGAGGATGTGATTGTAGGATGCTTTTCATCAACAGTACTCTCTGGGGAACACTTCACCTCTTTCTGTAAGTATAACATCAGGAAAATAAATTAAGAATAATGACATACAACATCAGTATTTGATTTGGGATCACAAGCACGAGAACGTAACTGAATCACATTAATGAAAATAAGATATTGTCACGTGTAATATATATTTCTTGTATAATGATACTGGGAATACAGACACCTTGCTCAGTATGATTCAGGATTTCCATACATGTGATATATGTGACTGACAGAAACATTGATACTACTTAAGCTATTACGTTCTGTTACTGTTATTATCACATGAAATCTGTGTGAATATATAATACATACGCAGACCTGGAGTGTTGGTTTGGGTCAGTGGTTACTAGTTTTAATGGACGAAATGATGTACCGAGGTACTGTGTGTAGGTAGCACTAATTGCTGTCTTATCTGTATCTTGTGTGTATGTATGCGTGGATGATTGGTGTTGTTATCATGTGCTACCATTCAAATTGCACAGACACTTGGTAATATTTACACCGGTTTAATCCACCATCTTGATCCAGATATCACGTCACGCTTCCTGTGACCTTTGACTCTTTATAGTAGTTATTTCCCTTGTATTACTATCTAGGTATAGACACGACAATTGCCACACTAAAAACTATATAATCATAGAACCTACAGCAAAATTTCTGTAGAAATATTCACTTTCAAAGTAAAACAAGCAGACTTTTAGACAGAAAAAAAGTGTAATGCTGCACTGTGATGAAATGCTCTCCCCAATACAGAGGAACCTGGTGTGACAAGAAAATATTACAATCCAATCAAATAGTGATATCTAGATGCAATTTTCAGCATTAATGAATGTTATGATCATTCCAAACAAGTAAAAGGGATTTGGAATTGAGAAATTAAGGAATCATAGTTTCATTATCTTTGCTGTGAAAGGCACCGAGATGAGGACAGAGCTTAGTGCACAATTATCATTTTGCTAAAGCTGCTTTTAATATTCATATAACTGGGGTTTAATTCAGATGACTATAATTACAAGACTATCTTACAGTCACATCTCATACAGAGTATCATTAACTTACAGTCATCAAAATTAAACAAGTTCTTTGTTGATTCTATTTAATTTTATTTTGACATTGAGTGCTAATCAAAGTAAATCCCTAAACAGTGTTAACAAAATTGCCTTTTAAACCATATTATTACTTTTTTCTATTAAAAAAACACCAACAATACACAATATCAAACTTTATTGTCTATACTTTGGTACAGAGATTTTCTTTTTGCCAGCAGCACATGTCCATCATAAGAAGAAAACAACAAATGAAATGAATAGAAAATAAAAAGATAAATTAAATGACACCAAAAAACAAACAAACAAACAAAACAAAACAAAAACCCAAAAAAGTTACCTGCCAAGGTAGAGAAGAGATGGAAACTGTGATAGATGCCTTGCTAACTGTCCTCCTATCCTCCTTGTTCGTTGTGGAAGCCTGGTGACTTGGAGCGAACTGGACAGGGGACTGGCAGGCATCATCACTGTCATCATCTTCATCGTAACTGTTGATGCCTGCTGCTTGCTCTAAGGGCTGACCTGTCTGGGCTTGCTTCATTCCAGCATGTGCAGTCTTAGAACGGCCTCTGGCTGGTTACATTCTCTGTGTAACCTGAAGGCAGACCTGTTCCTTGTTACTGGTGGTTCTGAAGGCTGGGGTTTGTTACTTCCTAAAGTGAACTCGACATACTGCAAGAGATACCCATCACATCGCATGGAATTTCCACCAGATTTATCCATTTATCATGCCAAGAAATATGATTCAAAGAGTTCAAAACATGTCCTAAAGGATTCACATCCGTATCCATTGAGTTCTCTCTATATAACAAAGTCACATTTGTCCCCTTTGCTATTATTTAAGGCTTAACTGTATTAGCATGTGGATTCCTGGCAAGGTAGAGAACTGTATTTGTGATGCAAAGACAAGTTCTGTCTATCTGACCACCCTTTAGACTGGGTCTGAAATTCAACACAAAGTCACTGTTTAGTTGGCTTTTATCAGTGTCTGTTTCATCATCTGTATCATTAACATTTTGGTTATCAGAGCTTCCAAGAAGGAGCAGGTGGGTCTGATTTGGAAATGAGATGGGGCTTCCCCCTTCTCTCCAACATATTCATTCTCTGACTGGAATCTTTTGCAAATGGCTGTCTGCCTCTCATTATCGTCTTTATCCAATTCCATTCTGACAGAGAGTGAACTATGCATTGTGAAAACAAGTGCATTCATGTGCCTAAAAGTAAAAACTGATGTGCTCATGCCCTTTCTCTATGAGCATGTCAAGCTCATAGTAAAAAGAAAATGTGTTTGTTGGTTTTTCCAGTGCACATATTCGCATGCACGCAAAAAAAACACACATACATGCATCCACTCACTCACATATTGACACATGCGCACACATTTTACCATCAGTCACCTTCACACACACACAGTCCCTGTACTCACAAAGAGATGCACACATACACACATATGATCCCCATCCCTGTCCAATCCCTGGAGTCATGGGAACATGAAGCCATGGGTATGTCAGGCTGACATGTGAAAACAGCTCAGTAAAATGTACATATATGTATGTACTTGTGTCTCAGTGTTGTCTCCTGTCATGATGGAAGTTAGAACTATGACGATGGTGTTAGTTGTAAACATAATGAAACTGATCACCTGACAGTTTTTTCTGTACATGTTCAAGTTTCTATGATGGTAATTAGTGTGTCATCAACATTAATATCTTGGTGTGGCCATGTGTTGAGAATTTGTGTTCATTGACATTATCAGTTGTGTCATGCAACATGTATTAATTGGGGCTCAGTGTGTATGTAGTATATTTGCTTTGGGTTTGATACCCAATCTTTTTTTCTTCTTTTTTTCTGAGGACATGCCAATCAGGATCAGAATCAGCATTGACAGAATGCAGGGGCCAATCTGGCCATCGCGGGAGGGGCCTTGGAGAGCGCATGTTAAAAAAAGAAAGAAAGAAAAACCGTTTCTGTAAGTGATGGAAAACAACAGCTGGCAAGGAACTTTTGATGTCTGCATTTCGTGCTGCGGCGCGCGTGTGTTGCAGCGTATACGTATGCATGAGATTATCCCAAACATTTCCCCAATTTTCCTGGAAATTAGTACGGAAACGAACAGTTAATGTCACAATGAACAGAACGATGGAGTCCCCCCCCCCCTTCCCGCCCTCCCTCCCAAAACTGAAAGCCCAAGGAAACATGCAGCACAAGGACATCATCCCAATCACAACCCCCTGAATTTGGGATACTGAAATAGAAAATTACCTCAGTCCCCAAATGCACGTGTTTCTCTACATCCATTGTACATTAAGTGATGAATATGTACAGATCTAGTCTACAAATCCATCGTATTTAAAGATGATTCGACATTTTAAAAAACAGTGGCACTTCGTGTCAGCGAAACAACCCCCTAACTTAACTCTCCACACAGGAGAAACACAGGATGGATTATGTTGTTACAAATTTCCGCTTCCTGGTCGTCACAGAGACGGGTCAGATTCCACTGTTTCAAACACAGACAAAATCCATTATTTCCAGAATTACCTGGGTCTGTTGCTTCAAAGTGAAAGAATTTATAGCAAAGTGTGGAGAGACAAAAAAAAAAAAAAAAAAAAGAAGCAAACTCAGTGCTGGTTAAGATCGCCTAACCAATCCAAATAACATTTATACTCACAGACCAAAATGACATGCTTCATTATTTGCATCTTTTTTGTTTTGTTTTTTTTTTGTGTGCATAACAATTCACTGTGTGCAGGAAAAAAAAACCCACATAATTTCCACTAATTTTCTATGGCCTCTGATAACACTAATGGTGCAGGAACACAGACAGTCCACTTAATCATGTCCTTTTCCATCACAACCAGCTGGTATTGTGTGTGTGTGTGTGTGTGTGTGATGCGCTTGTTCTAATCTGAACATTATATGATACCGCCATTTTAACATGTGCAACAAGGTTGTTTATAAACCATTTACCATGTGTATGTTCTGATCAGCATTATTATACAGTCATCTATCTGTACAGAGTATCTGCTTCTCACAGTGGCATGGACTGTACATGTGTGATGTTTTCCATCAGCTGAGAATGGGGTTAATGTCCTTGGCTGGTTAAATCTACTGATCCTTGGTCCAGTCCGTGGGACAGTTCAAGCAATAGTTGTTTGTGGGTGCTGACTAGTCTCCCAGCATCCTCAATTTCTTGCCAGCTCATGGTGCAGTGTAAATCTCATGTGCATATTTCTCTCAGTTTTTGGGTTTTTCTTCCAGTGATTGCCAGGCTAAAATATCCATGGACAGACCAAGCTTCAACTTCTTAAATATTATCCGACTTTAATTTCACAACAAATCCACTCCACATTTGCAAAGAAAGCATTCAAGTGGTCAGCATGCCAAATATAAGCTTGATCAGTTCAGGATGTGGAATTACACTAACAGCAGCCCATTTGATGACAGCCTTTCAGACCTGCCCAGGGGCATGTAATAAACTAATTCCTTGCAGCTTATACATCACAGTACTGTTGAACTCACTATTCCTGTTGTACTCACTATTCACACATGACTGTGCAACTCAAAATGAATGTAACATCATGGTAAAGTTTGCTGATGATACTACTCTAGATGGGCTGATTACGAACAGTGATAAGTCAAAATACAGGGAAGAAATACTGGAATTTGTTAGCTGGTGTGATCAAAACAACTTAGAACTCAATGTATCAAAAACAAAAGAATTAATTTTACATTTTCAGGAAGACCAGATCTGCCCCCTTACCCCTTGTCATTAAAAACAAGCAAGTCGAGATCATCAGCAAATTTAAATTTCTCAGACTGATCATTTCCAACGATTTGAAATGGGAAAATATGGAAAAAAAAATTGTTAAGAAAGAACAACAGTGCCTGTACTTTATTCGGCGCCTCAAAAAGTTCGGAATTAAAGAAGAAATCATGGTTGATTTCTACCGAGCAGTCATTGAAAGTGTGCTAACCTTCGCTATTACTGTTTGGTATGGAAACATTTCCAAGGCAGAAGTTGCAGCCCTTAACAGAATCGTAAAAACTGCCACCAAGATTACTGGGGCTGATCTACCTTCTCCAGAAGACATATATTATAAGTGGCTACTCAAAAGAGCAAAATCAATCAGCCAGGACAAATCACATTCAGCTATTGGGATTTTCAAGATGGTCGATGGTACAGAAATATAAGGATGAAAACCAATCGCTTTTTACCCAAAGCAGTCAATGCCCTGTCTCTCGAACAAATCCAGTATGATAAATAGAACTGCACAATCAACAGCCATCTACCTGAAGATCTAGTCTGGAGCCCCATCCACATGTAATATGCGGCTTCTGTTCAAACGCGCGCGTGCATGTGTGTGTGTGTGTGAGAGAGAGAGAGAGTGTAGTGTGTGCATGAGTGTAGTGTGTGCATGTGTGAGTATGCACAAATTTTTATATTGATATGCACTTGTATGTATCCAAATTTCTACTGAATCTGTGTTTGTGAATGATTTTCAGTTCAGGTTCGTACGTTGTTATGTACTGCTGATAATCAGTTTGATAAGAAACACTTGTAATGATTTGCCTTTTTCCAAGTGTATCTGATGTTAATAATAATATACTGACCATTACTGATACGTGTAATCCTGGAAAAGTATAGCCTTAAAAAAAAAAAGAAAAAAAAAAGAAGCAAAAACCATCTGTAATTCTCACTGGCTATCAACTCCATTTCAGACTCAGGCGCAATAGCTGGGCGGTTAAACTTAAAGCGTTGGACTTTCATTCTGAGGGTCCTGGGTTTGAATCTCGGTGACGGCGCCTGGAGGGTAAAGGGTGGAGATTTTTCCGATCTCCCAGGTAAACATATGTGAGGACCTGCTTGTGCCTGAACCCCCTCAAAAGATCAAATTACATGTTAAAGATACTGTGATCCATGTCAGCATTTGGTGGGCTATGGAAATAAAAACATACTCAGCATGCACACTCCTAAAAGTGGAGTATGGCTGCCAACATGGCATAGTAAAAACAGGCATACATGTAAAAGCCCACTCGCGTACATACGAGTGAACGTTGAGTTGCAGTCAACTAAAGCAGAAGAAAAAGAAGACGACTCATTTTTTTAAAGCTGACTCAAAAGAAGTAGTGAAACTGAAAACAAAATGGCTTTGCTCATTATCTGCATGTATGCATGCATGTATATCTGTGTATCTATCAGAGTTTTGTCTACAGAATTTTTCCAGAGGACACCACTTTCATGTTGCCATGGGTTCTTTTTCAGTATGCCAAGTGCGTGCTACGCACGGGACATCAGTTTTCATCTCATTCAATTGACTAAATGCTCACTTTGATTTTCCAGTCAAGCTTGGGAGAAAGGGCAAGACCAGGATTCAAACCCAGATAAGCGTCTTACCATTCACATATGTACAGTATGTGGCCAGTCGAGCTGTAAGTAGACTGTACATTTAGTTTCCCAGAATTAGTTGCAGTGAAACAGTTGTGATGTACATTAATATGATGTCTTGTTTATTTCATGATGGAAATTTACCCTGATGGTTTTGTGTGGCGTCCGAGTGAGAATGCGCAAGAGAGAACTGAACAGCATGTGCCTGAAAATACATACACAGGTTGTTGCTTTCATGTACTGTAGCTGTGCTGGCATTATGGTTGCCCGTATTACTATAATTGGATTATCATTATCATTTATATGTGCACTGACTTAATTTTTTTCCTGTAGAATTTCTTGTGTGTGCTTGCAATGACTGGTTTTCATGTTACACCTTTCCCTTTTTGATCTTACTTTTTTTCAAAGGGTAGGATGAAAAAAAAGCTATATAACTGTAAGCTTACTCTTTTACCATCAAAAAAGATAATTTTGACTTAACACACACATACTCCCACATTTAGTGTCACACACTGTTGCACACACAAACGCACTCATGTTCATTTATACACACATGCACACACACACACACATTTGAAAGAATGCAACACAAAGGTCTTGTTAGCATTCATTACATGTTCAAGTAACCATCTCCATTCAGACTATGCAAACTGCATTTCTGAAAATAACAAAATAAAATAAAATAGAAAAACAAAAGACACACACAACCAAACCAAACCACCACCAATACATGTCACCTCTTATACTTCTCAGACTAGTCTCCACCAGGCAAATTTTTCAGTGTTAACTGAATGTCAATTTCAAGATCAATATCACTGAGTATGATATAATAAATTTTACCTCAGTTTCTGTAACAAAGCTGCACTAATTTTTATTTTTTTAATTTTTTTTAAAGAAAGGTAGGGGAAAAGGGACAAAAAAAAGGACATCTATATTTATCATCAATATAACAGTATGACATTCACACCTTTTACACAGGGAATTGGAAACACAACATGATATTCATATAAAGTCAAATGAAAAAAAAATGACAGTAAAAAAATATTATGTACTGCACAATCACAAATGAGAGACAGAAAGAGGGAGGGGAGTGAAAATGACATAGAAATGAGAGATAAGACTGGATTTCATGTGTGTGTGTGTGTGTGTGTGTGTGTGTGTGTGTGTGTGTGTGTGTGTGTGTGTGTGCAGCTTCACCTGAAACACACACACACAAGCAAATGAGAAAAAGAGAGGGATTGCATTGTATTACTCTTTTGTCACAGCACATTTCTCTGTGTGAAATTGAGTATGTCACTACACTGAGCGCCACCCATTTTTTGTATATTTTCAGCCTGCAATCTTTTTTTTTTTTTTTTTTTTTTTTTTTTTCCTATTGAAGTGGATATTTGTACAGAATTTTGCCATGGATAACCAACTTTTATTGCCATGGATTCTATAATATGCACTAAGTGCATGCTGCACACAGGACCTCAGTTTATCGTATCATCTGAATGACTAGAGACAGAGAGTCAGTCAGAGACAAGAGAAGTGAAAGTAGAAAGTACAGACAATCATCCAAACTGTCATAATGGAAATAAAATGCTGCTGCAAAGATGCTTGAAGAAAGCAATGGCAGCGGAAATACATCACAATACAATGAGTGGGAAAACATTTAAAGGTCTAGAGAAGGAAAGGGAGTCTAGAGAACATAGTAGGAGATTTAAGACATAAAAAGGAGGAAAAGCATTTATGCAAACATGCAAATTACTGTAGGAAAACAAGAAGAAAAACAAACAAACATACAAACTCCAACACCCAGTAACAAAGCCAAACAAAAACCAACTTTCAATTTCATAAAAGGGAAAAAGTACTTAAATTAGATTTTTTTTCCTTCTCTTGTTTGTTTGTTTTGCTTTGTTTTGTTTAGCTGCTCCATCATCCACATCAGTTCAGTGGCATTTCCCTATTACTGCTCATCATGAGTCCCCCACCATACACAGCCAAAACTAGATTCACCCACTGCAGTCCCAATGCTGGCAGTCTACAGGGGTCTACTGATCTTACACTGATAGTATGCCACAGTACAGAGAAGACCCTGCACTGCTGCTGAGTTGCTGCAGCAGAAGTGCCAGTTCTGATTCAGCATACCCAGGTCTTCACTTACTAGACCCTTTACTGATGACAGTGATCACCAAGTTGTCAAGCCAGACCGAGTGAGAATCACCCCAACAAATCTGCTTAAAAGTTTGGCAAGAACTCAACACAAACATGGAAGTGAAGAGGAAATTAAAACTGAGGTCACCTTGATAACTGGTCATAAAAGGCCACAGAACTTGGGACAATTTGTTTAGAGCTATGTTTTTTTGTGACAAACGTCACAAAGCTATTCTCTATGCTTCCTTTGATTTAAAAAAAAAAGAAGAAAAAAAAGTCAGTATCACCTAGGCTTGAGAGATATATAGTATATACAGACACATGCAGTATTGATACGGAAATTTGAACACTTCCAACAATCAATCCATGAAGTGGATAACTTGAGCTATGTGGTCAATGTCTTTTCATTTGTATGCATACTTACTCAACTCCAGGTAAGCAGCTGGCCATGGTCGGAAAAATCTCTACCTCTAATGGGACTGGAACCTGTGTCCTCCTAGTCCCAGTCATCACTCCATGATGCTTATCACTGAACAACAGTGGTCATCACTCCATGATGCTTATCACTGAACAACAGTGGTCATCACTCCATGATGCTTATCACTGAACAACAGTGGTCATCACTCCATGATGCTTATCACTGAATAACAGTGGTCATCACTCCATGATGCTTATCACTGAACAACAGTGGTCATCACTCCATGATGCTTATCACTGAACAACAGTGGTCATCACTCCATGATGCTTATCACTGAACAACAGTGGTCATCACTCAGTGATGCTTATCACTGAACAACAGTGGTCATCACTCCATGATGCTTATCACTGAACAACAGTGGTCATCACTCAGTGATGCTTATCACTGAACAACAGTGGTCATCACTCCATGATGCTTATCACTGAATAACAGTGGTCATCACTCCATGATGCTTATCACTGAACAACAGTGGTCATCACTCCATGATGCTTATCACTGAACAACAGTGGTCATCACTCCATGATGCTTATCACTGAACAACAGTGGTCATCACTCCATGATGCTTATCACTGAACAACAGTGGTCATCACTCCATGATGCTTATCACTGAACAACAGTGGCTGATGCTTTAATTGTATTTATATTTTGGGGGTGCCATGGTGTTGATTGGGAAAGTATCAGTATGTTATATTTAAAATCTGACATTTTTATTGTGACTAAAGCAATATTTGTGAAAGGGTAAATAGGCCAAAGTCATGGGATCCATTTCAATTTCTATACTGTATTGGTCTTAGAAATGACTGCTTTACATATTATATATAAACAATATGGAAAGCAACAGACATATTTTTTCAAGTAAAATGATTGTTTCAAAGAAAACATTGCTTTTCAAAGAGTGAATTAATTCCTGAAATGATTATCAAGATTGATGATTTTCGCTGATGTGCAGTGTCTTTATAGAAGGGGTGATGAGATTACATAGATTTTCTATTGTCCTGCAAAGGCTGGTCTCTCTAAGATTTGCAGTTACTGACAAAACATCATCTTTTAAAGATTAACATTGACAGATACATACACAGACAACAAAATGGTTAATACACAGACTTACTTTGTGAACACATGTGATTAAAAAACAACAAACAAAACAAAAAAAAGAAAGAAACAAACAAACAAAAAAAAAGATTCTGAAAAGTTGACTTTCATAACAAATTTTTTTTAAAAGACAAAATGTTTTCATGATTTATATGATATGCAAATGATACAAATTCACAGTGAGAAAAACAAAAAACAAAAAAACTGTCCATGATCTGGTCATTTCTCATGACTTGATACTGGCTCTCTCACTGCCTGCACCATCCCCTGATTGACAGTGAGTCTTGCTGTGCTCCTCAAGATGCTCTGGAAGCAAGAAAGTGCGGTTGCACACAAAGCAGATGATGGGATTGTGATTGGTTTGCACTTTGTGTCTTCTCAGCATGCCCGACTCAATGAACGCCTTCCCACACACATCACAGGCATACGCTTTGTGTCCTATGTGGTATTTTTTGTGCCTCTTCAGGTTGCCTGTCTCTGCGAAACCCTTGTGGCAGATGTCACAGACAAAAGGTTTATCACCTGTGTGTATCACCATGTGCTTTTTCAGTTTCCCCCCATCACTGAAAGCCTTGTCACACAACTCGCACACAAAGGGCTTCTTGCCCGAGTGAAGGTTCTGGTGGATCTTGAGGTTGCTGGCCCGGCTGAAGGCTTTGTTACATATATCACACACAAACGGCTTTTCCCCTGAGTGCACCACTTTGTGCCGCTCCAAGCGCGAGGGCCGGTCAAACATCTTCCCACATTCCTCACACCGCCGCTTGCGTTTACGACCTTTCTCATTTTCTCCAACCTTTTCTGAGTGGATGTAGGACAGGTGGCGCTTCAGGTTGTTGGCATCAACAAATGAAGCCACGCAGTGTGGACATTCATGCAGCTGCTCTGGAGTGGAGGCGGGGGCCATGCCATTGGCAGAGGCAGTGATGACATGAGTTTTGCGTTTGTGACATTTTGTCTCATCCTGTAACACAGCAAAAGACAATCCACAGCAGTGACTATAATCAAGACAGTGACAATATTACTTATTACACAGCCCATGGAAGCTCTGAAAATAGAAACTTTATTCAGGAATATTCCAGATACACTGACCATATAACTTTTTTCTTTTTTTTTTCTTCAGTTAATATCTTTACACTGTTGTGATTAAGACTTTACCGCATACCTCAAATTAATAATTGTGCATAATTTCAAGCTGTTATATTAAAACACATACATTCCCTGCCCCTGCTACACACATGCATACCGATCTCTGTACATTATGCATTTCAACATAGGGCAGTTCACTCCTTTCTGGTTCAGATTCTTTTACTTTTGTAGATTTTGAGGATGAACGAATGGGACAAGTTTTCATATGATGTAAAAGTGATAATATTTTACTTAGTACCTGCACCAGTTAAGAAATGTTTGTTGTAAATACAAAAGACATCTCCTAAATTCTTGCATACACTAGACAGTGATACAGACAAATAAAATGGCAATGGTAAATAACATTTGTGCAAATAAGACAAAATGTCAATCAAATTAAATATCAAATTTGATGTTAATTTCAGTTTGAAGAAACACTTATCAAGGATTAATGGCCTTTACACAAAGCCATAATTTTTTTTATATGGGCTGAAATACAGGACAAATAACTGCTATCACTTTATCCTGAAAATTGTTACCTTTGTCACTGTCACTCTTTGCCCACTAAGGAGGAAGGTGGTAGAACAGTTTTTAGAAGGCACTTATCTGCCAATACAGAGTCTGTGATGATCTAAGTTCGATTCCCAGTCCCACTCTTTCTCCCAAGTTTGACTACAAAATCAAATTGAGTGTCTAGTCATTTGGATGAGATGATAAACCAATGTGTGCAGTATGTACCTGGTGCACTGAAAAAGAACCCACGGCAACAAAAAGGTTGTCCTCTGGCAAAATTCTATGGATGAAGTCTACTCTGATAGGTACATGAAAGGCATCCATTTGCATGACTAAGAGTGTTGGGTTACGCTGCTGGTCAGGCAATTTGCTCAGCATATGTGGTGTAGCATATGGATTTGTCTGAACACCTTAAGGTGACACCTTAAGAGACTGAAACTTGTCACTCTTGTTTCTGCACTGTTATAAATAGTATATATCATTATCACCATAAAGCAACATCAACACTGTCATCATCCATATTACCAGTTTGGCTCGGAAGGTGGACATGGGGAACTGCGACAAATCACTGTCACAGAGCGACCCATCATTCTCCTCCCCCATCTCCTCCCCCTCCCAGTGAGGGGAGGGGGACTGCTGGTCACGGGTGGACCCCGAGTCCCGCTGGAGAGGAGCAAAGTGGACAGGAGGGTGAAAGAGGTCCTCTTCCTCCTCCTCGTTCTTGGCAACAGCATCAGCCGATTCCTCAGATGGCCAACGTGTCCGGGCCCGTCCCCCCCTTTTTCCAGACTGGGCGCAGGTCTCCTTGCTGCTGTTCCCTCCACACACAGGCGACTTCCCTTCGTGCCTTGAAGGTAAGTGTCTGTTTGAGGAACGTTTATTACTGCGCTGTGAAGAATACCCACGAAGGTGCATGGTGTTCCCTCTGTGTGCTATGGATAACCCGTCTTTCTCTGAAACTAGTAAAAGGTTTCTATTGTGCCCATAGGGGTGCCTGAAACACTCAAAAGGGTCTTCACTCTGTCCCAAGGGGCTCCTGGCATGTTCCCTGGTGGCCTCTTTATCGTAAGTCAGACTGTGCAAGTCACTTTTGTCAAGAGTCAGGCCTTCAGTGGGTAAAGAAGTCCAGAATGAAGAATTGCACGCTTCAGCTTGCCACAAAGCCTGTTGGTCATTTTCAGCTCCAGGCTCCAGCTTCACCACAAAGCCTGTATTAACATTCTTGTGTCTGTTATAGTTTCCATCTGATTTGTCCTGAAGGTTGGTACTGCGTGTGCCACAGCTTACCTGCCGTTCATTAAGAGGTTGGCATGAAGAGGTGGGTGGGTGTAACTGGGAATGAAGGTGGGAAGGACTGACTGCTTTGATATGGGTGATTTCCCCCTTCTGTCCACTTTCTTTCTTCCTCTTCTGACTGGAATTATCAGTTAATGACCGCCTCCCCCTCAACATCACCGCTGCCTGATCTTCTGACAAGCCAGGGTGGAAGTGACGGTCAGGAAAAACAGGCTGTGCTGAATGACTGCCAACCAAGTGCTCCCTCACATGAATTCCATCCTCATGCTCCGCTGTTGAGAAATTGTCTTGATTTAACCTGCTCAAGGATGAGGATTTCTGTGCCATTAGCTTCTGCTGGGAACACATGAGAAGCACAATGCAACACAAGCCTTCCTCCTCCACCTGCAACTGAAAGTCACCATGACAACCCTGTGCTGCAGTTATGCTGGCTTGGTTCCATATTTGTGAATGTGTGCACCTTCATAGTTACAGCATGATTTCTGTCCTTCCATAAGCCTTATACTTTCACTGTCACATCAATATAAATATCTGTACCATCATTATTCAAACACTGCGCTTTTGATGCCTTGAGCATAGTGCCTGCTGATGACTACTGGTCGCATTCAATTTGATGAATGTCAAAGTGCTGTACTGTGTCTGTCCATATCCATGTTCACCAGATGGACTTCATCACAGAATTCCTGGAAACAAAAAACAGATTGCCATTTTAAACTGGTGCAGCAGTGAGATAGCAGCCAAGACTGATAGAAAAATACATTAATAGCAAACATAAAATGGCATCATTCATTAGTAGAGTTCACGTGTGTGGATGAAGTTACAATAATACAAGTACTGAAGATTTTGTTTGTTTTGTTTTGTTTTTTGTCTGAGATATATATCCATTAAAGTTCTGAAGGTGCATACCCCATTTTAAAACAAATGTAATATAAATCAATTCTTTGATCTTTCACTGAGCAAGCATGGCAAAGTGGTTAGCATCACTGTCTGATAACCCCTATTACTCACAGTATCAGAGGCATATTCATATTACTTCTGGGTCTATCAATTACAAATGATTCCTACTCAAAGAGTTGAGCGGTTTAATCTCTGGACATACTGTTTGTTGTCAGTTAGGAGAGTAACATATGGTGTCCTGTGTATGCCAAATCACACTCAGCATAACTGGAGACTATAAAAATGACTTGGCCTGCAACAAGTCTGGGCATGGCGGTGCCCATACCATTTGTGAGACTGAAGATGAAGCAGCAATGCCCTTCTACTCACAACTTATAATCAACCCATCCCTAAAAAAAATGGGGGACAAAAAAAAAGGGGATGTGCCAGAGGAGGTGGGGGAGGGGACGGGGGAGGGTACCCCAACAGATAAAAACGTGAAAACTCCCCTGATTTTCTACTGCATCTTCCCCCCATCCTTAACCCAAGTCCTAATAAAAACACACCACACATAACTAACCCTTATCATAGAATTAGTTTATACAATGCACAGTCACCGGCGTGCCTGCACCTGATGTGGCTCAATATCCCTTTCCTGAATCTTCATCCCCGAAGTCAAACCATGACACATTAAAACCATTGTACACCACTGACTTAGAGACTGTGTTATTATGTTACGTATGTATTATGTGCACCATCACATTTAACTTTTTATCCCCCACTTCCAAATTTTTACACAATGGATCTACAGCCAACCACATTTGGGTTCACCAAGTAAGTGACTGACAGTGCAGTGATGATCTATACCCTGACACACAGCCAGTGATCAAAAGACAATGAAAAATTACTTTTTCTGTCAAGTAGGTTCTCGGATGCTGGTATTACTATTTGCTGGTACTGGGATGAAGCTACTTAATCAGTCATGTGGCTTTCTCTCTTTCAGTCTTTGACTTTCTTTATAATATATGCTTTTCCTGCTGTGTGATCAAGTGCATGTGTGCTTATCTGTGAAAACCTGTCACTGTATCTTTTAGTCTTACAATTTAATGGTCATTCTTAATATAACAGCAATGAATAAATAAACAACAACAAATAAATGCATGGATAAACAACAAAAAAATCCAGTAATAAAGAAATAAAGTATGTGTTCATTCAACAAAAGAATGAAACTGAACTGATAAATAAAGTATAAACAAAACATAAGATTATCATGATAAACAAATAAATTTATGAAATAAGTAAACAAACACATACCAAACATTCACAACATTTGAAAAGAATATATATCATAATGTGACTGACAGATACATGTCATTGTTAATCATTTCCATCCATCAATCAGTTCATGGGTTGTGTGCACACAGGTTATGTATACAGGTGTGTGTGTGTGTGTGTGTGTGTGTGTGTGCAATTGATAACAAATTAGTATAGTATAGTACAGTACAGTACAGTACAGTATAGTATAGTATAGTATAGTATAGTATAGTATAGTATAGTATAGTATTTCAGCTAAAAAAACAGGCAGCACGGCCTTTTGCTGATCTTCTGATCAGAGCTAAGTTACCTAACTGTGAAGCTAATTCTAAACGATCTTTTGAGAAGGGAGAACAATATAACCCTGCTAACTACAGGCCAGTCTCCCTGACATGCATCATATGTAAGCTTATGGAGTACATAGTTGTTAGTGCTGTTATGCAGCACTTCGAGGCTCACGCCATTCTCAACGACAGACAACATGATTTTCGATGGGGGCGATCATGTGAGAGCCAACTCCTGGAGTTTGTAGAGGAGCTAACCACCAATTTGGAGAGTGGGAAGCAGACAGACATCCTAATTATGGACTTCGCAAAGGCCTTTGATCGTGTTGACCACAGTCTGCTGATCCACAAACTCCAACGCTATGGCATACATGGCTCCACTCTCACATGGATCAACAGCTTCCTCAAGGATCAACGCCAAGCAGTCGTAGTTGACGGTCACCACTCCTCCTATGTCAGCGTTAGGTCAGGAGTACCTCAGGGTTCCGTGTTGGGACCCTGTTTATTTCTGGCCTATATCAACAACCTTCCGGACAAGTTGACAGCACTGGTAAGATTATTTGCTGATGACACAGCAGTGTACAGGGTTGTAGCCAACAGCGAACAACAAGACCAGCTACAGCAAGACCTCCAGCGTCTATCGGAATGGGAGAAGAGCTGGGACATGCTGTTCCACCATGCAAAGCGCGTGTCTATGCCAGTCACCAGGAGCAGGAGCCCACTGGACCACTCCTACGTCCTGCACGACCACAACCTGGATACCGTCCACACAGCCAAATACCTGGGCGTCACACTACATCGCAAAATGACATGGGACAACCACATCAATGAGACAGTAAACAAAGCTAACCGAATGCTGGGTTTCCTCAGGCGCGATTTAAAGATCAGCTCCATTTCCATCAACTTATCAAAGAGAAGTTGTACAAGGCGTTCGTGAGACCCCTTCTTGAATATGCATCATCAGTATGGGATCCACACACACAGAAGAGCACAGACAAGTTGGAGGCCATTCAGAGACGTGCCGCACGTTTCGTGCTCAACCACTACCACAACACATCACGTGTGAGCCGACTGATCGATCAACAGGGCTGGCCATCTCTTGAGCAGTGTAGAAGAACCACACGCCTGGGGTTCCTCTATAAAATCCATCATGGACTATCCAGTGCCCAGTTATCCGGAGCAAGCTAGTCCCAACCCCACCACGACTGTGCCGTATCAACACCAGAACTCAGTATAGAGGTGGCTCATTCCTACACAGGACTGTTAGGGACTGGAACCATCTT